>NC_056728.1:502244586-502322086 GCF_019279795.1 Protopterus annectens | reverse complement strand
ACTCTATTACTGTCCATACTTGTGAAATGTGTAACCTCTTTTGTTGACATCTAGTCACTGCTCTTCAACCCTCAGATGTCCCTCTTGCACTTTACTCCAATTTCATTTAGTCTTTTTTTTCCTTCTGATGAAGTCACCATTGCTCTTTTCTAGAGTTTTCATGTTTTTCTGTTTCAGCAAGCACCTTATCAACCTTATTATGCTATCATATTTTGCCTTTCCACTCTTTTTGCAGATAAATGTCTTAACTCTTCCTCCACCATGGAGTAACGGCATCTTTTCAGACTCCTTCCACGCTTGATATCTATATCTATATCTATATCTATATCTATATCTATATCTATAGCTATATCTATATCTGTAGATCGATATACAGATATAAATATAGATATTCCTTACACCCAAAAGTACACCTTTCTTGATCCTGAGCACTTGTTTATGATAAATGTTCTCCTATTGCCTAATGCACTTCTCCCACACCTGTACTACCACTGTGGACTCCAAAAAACATGTGCTGGTTACTATGCTTCTCCAGCTCCTCACTTTCATTTCCTCTCCCCAATATTCCTTTGTAAAGCTAATTATCTCAGAGTTGTACTCCACTTATGAGTCAAGAGCATATACTGATCCCAAATTACTAGAACTATGTTTAATTTGGCAGTCCTATGGAAGACCCCATTCCATTCCCCCTTAGTAGATTCCTCACTTTGCTGTGTACCCCATGTAGCCAAAAAGGCTCCATATGGTGATGGGACTAATGGCAATTCCTTTTTGATGTACAATGATTTACCTCTAATCCCTCCTTACCCAATGTCTGCCCTTCCATCCTTATCGATATTTACTCTCCAAACCAGTCCTTTACAATATCCATTGTTCCCTCCCATGTCAAGCAAGCTTGACTTGCTCAGACTGTAATCACTGTCCACATTTAATTAAAGTATAAACTTAAATTCTTGTTATTTAGTAAAGATCATGCATTCATTCTCCACTTACTATATTTCATAAAAGATCTTATTACCTTTATTCTTTTCACTTTCCACTTCCTTCAATTAATAATTTCCACACAACATTTTTACATGTTCTGCAATATCTTTCATTCTAATTGTGATGCCTCTACACTGGTCCAGTAATCAAGGAGCCTCAATCCTCATCATTAGCACCAGTGGAGGACGTTCACTTGGGAGGATTACAAGTACACGCACAGTAATGTGCAATTTCCCTTAAGAGCACACAGAGACCACAGTTGGTCTGGGTTGGTTTCTCCCTCTTTCTCCAGATCCTCAATAAGACTTCCCACTGGCACAGCTATAGGTTTAAGATTTCAGCTGAGGGGCCAAGCCAAGACCTCCAGCACCCTCTCTGTCCAACAAGTGCTTCCTGTCCCTATCCAAGTAGCTGACTCATACACACACTTTGAGATTTGGTTTATATGCAAACACACACACACACACACACACACACACACACACACACACACACACACACACACACACACATACCTGGGAAAGGCTGCCACAGGTTTAAGCTACGGCCCCTTCTGCCAAGACTATAATGTAGTTATCTCTGCCACCAGAACCCCTTATCAGCTACTATTAAGGCCCTTAACAAAAGGTGTACAATCCAACTGTTTAATGTTACTATTAATTCAAATGGTAGTCTGACCAAGACAGGCTATTAGGTGTGGCCTGTACAGTGTCAACAAATAGATATCCAAGTCATCTAAGAGCTTAAATATATCTCACAAATATCAGCCACAAAGATGGGTTTAAATATATTTAATAATAAATAATAAAAAAACAAGAAATACTCAGCAAATCAACCCAGTAACTTCAGAGTTCAAAATAACAGGAAATATTTAAAACAACATCACAGGACAGTCTCAGATAAATAAAGAAAACATCCAAACTAATCTTTACTATATTCCTATCTGAATCTAAAAAGAGTTATTATGCCATAAAAACTTACAGAGCAAGGCAAGTGCAGATGTAATGATGGGTGGATGCTTCCAGGTCAGAGACAAAACTCAAAATGCATAGTCTCTCTCTGAGATAGTTCTTAAATAAATATCAAATATTAGTGCTGGGTTAGCTTGGATGACATCACTTTTTGTCATTTGACTTCAGTTCCCAGGCTAAAACAGAAACTAACAGAATTTAACATCTCTGTGTTAAAAATACATATCTATCAGAACTGTGCAGCTGCTAGGAAGTCATAAAGCAATAAAACACTTTTTAAATTTTAAACCTATTAATTACTTCTCTTGCAAGACAATACAAAAATTTCTAGCTCTAGACATTGTGTCTGTTACACTAAAACTGAGAGAGAACTTTTATAGCACAATCATAAAGCAATCCAATTTCAACTTATTTTCTGTTCTAAGTCAGCAGGGCATGATGTGGTTACATTTTAGCTCAGTACATAACATACAGTTCTGTATAAATCATATTAATATTCACAAATGACATAGAATTCCAGTTAGCTGGGCTGGCAATATTTCCCTATATCCACACTAATATTTGATATAAGATTCCTCATTTCATTCAACATCATCTCCACAATTCAGACATGGTTTGCCCTGTTCTGATCACCCCCATTTTCTTCTGTCTTATGCTCCTCCCTCCCCTTTTCCTCCTAACCCCATGCTTTCACTCATAACATTTGGGGCAGCTGTCACCAAAGCATATAGTTTGAAAGTCGTCATTCCCATTAAACCAAAGATACATCTTAACTTGAATCTTTCTTTTGCAATCTGACTACCTTTGTTGACCCATGCAAACTTATCACAACATTATTCTACCTTTGGAATCTAGTCATGTTTAAATTCTAAAACCAGTAGAACCAGCACTTGGACACCAGCCACAAGTCAAAAAGAATTTATTTCATGTTAAGCGCTTTCTTCCCTTGGTAGGGACTTTTTCAGAACAATTAACACAAGAAAAACCCAGCCCTTATATACCCATAATGCAAATTAATTATGTCATATAATTAATTGATTGAAAAACAATTTGTTAAAGCAATAGTTGCACAATAACCTTACTTACAATAACAACAACAACAATAACAACCATATATATTAATTTACTATCATATTAAATTTTAAAAACACAAAAAAAGGAATGTAGCACGGAGCACCAGAATAAAGTAAACGTACTTTATTTAAAACGTTTTCGCCACCAATAAATAGCAGTAGCTTCCTCAGACAATTGAAAATAAAGCAAGTTAATGCTTTATAGCCCTACAGCACAGCATTAGTGACATCACATCCTTTGCACATGACACTGGTTGTTGTATTCATTTAAAGAACCCGTCAGGAAACAACCATAAAAATCATTCCTTAGCATTGTGCACTTTTAAAAACAGCTATCCATAACAGTGCAAAAATGAAAAGAAAACCACATCAATTGAATATGGGCAATTAATAGTGTATTGCCCTGATGTTTCATTAAGGGATGAAAGTTCATAAGCAGGGGAGTTCAATACTTTAAGCATCCTACCCTGATAGTCATCCTTATCAAGAATGACTAAACCCCCACCCTTGTCTGGTTTCATTACCCTGATGGGTAAATTTCTTAAGTTGTTCAAACTTTTTCTTTGTTCTAATGTAATATTACTAGAGTTGTTAAACCACTGGATTTTCCCAACCAGTTCCCTAAAATCCAATTCACACACATACTCAAAGGAATTCAGGATGGGATGCAGGGGTGGATTGAAGCTACTAAGTAATTTAAACGGTGCATGCAACCAATGTAGACTTATCAAGGCAGGTAATTCTTTTACCATAGGAGACGTAAAATATTTCATTAAATATAGAATCTCCTGTGAGACAAGGTCTGTAGTGTACATTGCTTTTTGCAACTGCTGTAGGGCATATTATGTCGGTAAAACCGACCGTAGATTACGTGATAGGGTCTACCAACACGATTATGCCATAAAAAAGCAGAAAGTGGATAATGCCCTTTCTAAACATGTTTTTGATAATCCTGGGCATAGTTTCTGCTTCATGGGCATTGATTTGGTGCAGGTAGGAATAAGAGGTGGCCCCCAACCCTTATTTCTCGAAATAAAAGAGTTGGAGTGGCAACTGTTATTGAATGCCTTCGCTCCACCAGGCTTAAATGAAGCATGTAATATATCGGTAATATTAAAACTTAAAAGTTACCTTAGGCCTTGATAGAAAACTCCTTAGTGGACTTGAAACACTTTAGGTTTCCCCTTTCAAGTGTATGACCACAATTTAAACATCTCACTGTCTTTGTTTAGAAAATCCTACTAATTTTAATATGTTTTTAAATAAAAAAAGTTTTTTAAAAAATTCTTTTATATTGTGAAACATTTTATACATGTAACAAGACTCTTTCAGATATGATAGGCTTAACATTGTTATGCTAGGAATTGCTGTTGCAGTTAGGTGTGAACTTATTATATTACCTAACATGTTGTTGACCATATGTATACACTTTTTGATATTTTTTGAAATTTAATTTTGGTGTATATTCCACAACACAGCTATATTAATTGCCCATATTCAATTGATGTGGTTTTCTTTTCATTTTTGCACTGTTATGGATAGCTGTTTTTAAAAGTGCACAACGCTAAGGAATGATTTTTATGGTTGTTTCCTGACGGGTTCTTTAAATGAATACAACAACCAGTGTCATGTGCAAAGGATGTGATGTCACTAATGCTGTGCTGTAGGGCTATAAAGCATTAACTTGCTTTATTTTCAATTGTCTGAGGAAGCTACTGCTATTTATTGGTGGCGAAAACGTTTTAAATAAAGTACGTTTACTTTATTCTGGTGCTCCGTGCTACATTCCTTTTTTTGTGTTTTTATCAGTTTGCTTACGTCCTTTTTGTTGTACCATATTAAATTTTAAAATTAAAGTTAACATTAAAAGGTTCTACTTAATAATTAAAATGTCTGTTTATTAAATTACATAAAACTTTAGTATGTTAAAATGTTAAAACTACATGCAAAATACTCAACAATATAGCAACAGTCTGCAGTGAGACCCATACAAACATGCCCATTTGCCCCATGATTTGTTTTAATTTCAAAATACATGCTATATTTGTAGTTTCATTTAAGCCTGGAGCACTAAAAAAATATTTTGAAAGCAATGTATGGGAGAGTAGTAGATCCACAAATAGACCTGTGGGTAATTTTAAGTGTGGGAGGTGCAATTACTGTAAATTTATATTTGAGACTAAAGATAGATTCAAAATTAATGGACACAACATTTGTATTAATGGACATTATAATTGGAACAGCTCTAATATAGTCTATTTGGCCAAGTGTCAAAAATGTCTGGCCTTTTATATTGCCAAGACTAGTAAGTTTTTTAAGAACCGGATTAGTGTTCATGTCTAGGATATAAGAAAAGCCAAGATTACAAATGCATTATATAAGCATATTAAACAGCATAATGACCATAATTTAAAGTTTTTAGTTGTTAACCAATCTGTAATGGATTTCCAAGGGAAAATAGTTGAATTGCATTTAGATTGTAGGAATTGAGGTGGCAACTTAAACTAGATGCAACAGAGCCTCCAGGCTTAAATGAAACTAAAAATATAGCGTGTATTTTGAAATTAAAACAAATCATGGGGTAAATGGGAATGTTTGTATGGGTCTCAATGCAGACTGTTGTTATATTGTTTAGTATTTTGCATGCAGTTTTAATATTTTAACATACTAAAGTTTCTATGTAATTTAATAAACAGACATTTTAATTATTAAACAGAACCTTTTAATGGTAACTTTAATTTCAAAATTTAATATGATAGTAATATAATGTATATGGTTGTTGTTATTGTAAGCAAGGTTATTGTGCAACTATTGCTTTAACAAATTGTTTTTCAATCAATTAATTATATGACATCATTAATTTGTATTATGGGTATATAAGGGCTGGGTTTTTCTTACATTAATTGTTCTGAAGAAGTCCCTACCAAGGGAAGAAAGTGCGTAACCTGAAATAAATTATTGAATTGTGAATGGTGTCTGAGTGCTGGTTCTACTGGTTTTAGAGTTTGTGTTGGTTACTGTTTTAGGTCTTTAATTTTTAATTGCCACTAAATTATTAATGGGCAATATCTAAACATATACAGAGCTTTGGGCAGAATCAGTATCTGAATAAAAAACAAATAAAAATGTCCCATTTGTTTTGAGGTGAAATTCAATTTATTTAATTAAAAATAAAACTTTGACTAAGCGCTTTTGCCCATATCACAGGGCATCATCAAAGTCAATTTACTAACACAATTCAGTTTTATTTATACAATTTAAGCATAAATTCCTTTCACAGCTCCATTAATTTCATCCATCAACACGTTCCATAAACCTAAACATTTAGTGCCACATATATTATTTAAAAATACATGACCTATTTTTAAAAATAATAATAAATAAAATTGCATTTATATTCACAATATATACAATAAAAATGCATTCTAAAACCAATAAATCTTAGCATAAAAATACAATAAATAACATACTATAGACAAAGTATTAAACAAAAAACAGGATTAGATGCAAGATTAAATTCATGTTGTTCATTCATATAACCTATTACACCTGGCCTGCTCTATATTTCAAGATTGCTGAAATTGAAATGCAATCATTTATTCCAGGTTCCTACTTTGCATTCAACCTTATCTGCCATTTGGTTTCCTTTACTTCTACCTCCAATTTTGGGTCCCCCTCTTTCTCTAATATTAACTTTCTCAATAACAAAGAATAGGATTTTTTTTTTAATTTGCACAAATTGTACTGTGCATATATAAAGCACTACTTGTTTTTTTATTCTTAATGTCACGGACATGCTCCAAAATTCTATCCCTCAATCTCCTAGTAGTCTTTTCAACATAAAATCCCAGGCATCCTGTGCAAGTAGCCACATATACAATCATCTTAGTTTCACAATTGCATTTTCCAGGACACTGAAGGCTCCTATAGAACCCTGGAATGGCTACATATGGTCCATCATTTATATACTTGCACCACCTACATGTCCCACATTTACTCATCATAATCATAGACCTATAGTTATTGGATTTCATTGATTGGCTTCATTTCCAATAACTCTTTTATATTTTCCCTTTACTAAAAGCTATTTGGGTTTATTTCCTAATTTATTTTTGTTTCTTGATCAAATCAGTATCTGAATAAAAATTATTCTGCCTTCTAATGTAAAATGTCTTGTCATTCCATCTACTTAACACTATTAATCTCTTCACCAGTTCTCCTTAATTTTCCTCAACTGTTAGCTCTAGATTTGCATGCACCTCAACCCGTTAATATTTCATCTTTTTCCACAACTTGCTAAAATTCTTCTATGTCTCTAATTCTCTCTTCTGTTCCTAATCAAATTATCTTTTGACAGTTACCTTCCTGACAAGACTGGACTTTTAAACTTTCAAAAATAGCAAATACCCCTGGTAAAGCTAAATACAGGTTATGCAATATTAAACATGTAGTTATCTGAGAAAAGTCTAAATTCCTTCTGACATCTGAGAACTTTGGCCAGGAATGTCCTTATCTTATGTGCTAAGACTTTTACTTTTGTCTTGATCTCCTTAACACCAACACCTCCTTCAATAATTCCCAGTTTAAAATCAACCTAACTATTGGAGTATTATACAGGACTTTTAACCACCTAGCAAAATTTGGAACAAACCATATTTTCTCCAACCGCTTGAACATAAAAACTCTACTCTAAAACTGCAAAAGTTTCCTTAAAATTGAAAAAAAAAATATTCTGCTGAATCCTTATCATCCTTATGAGCTATATATTGAATCCCATTCAGCAGCCACCTACTACCATCTGCTGTTCTTCCCTTGACAAATCCTCTTTGTTCTGTGCTTCTAATCTTGGCATTATACATTCAAATATCTTAGCTAAAATCATAGCAAAAATGCTTATGTCTATGATGAAAGAAGATACTGCCAGCCCAGCTAGTTGGAATTTTGTGAATAATTATATGTCATTGGTGGATATCAAAATGATTCATACAAGATGCTGTTACACATGTATTAGAAATAGTTGCTGCTGGAAGCCAAACAGTCCAAAACCAAGCCATAGATACTTCAAGTGTTGTTCAAGAAGTGCAATACAATCCAGTAAAAGTGTAAAACACAAGTTTAAGCCAAGAAATGCAGTACAATCCAGCTTATATGCTTACTGGATTGTACTGCATTTCTTGGGTTAAACCTGAGTTTTATACTTTTACTGGATTGTGTTGCACTTCTTGAATAACACATGAAGTTTCTGCGGCTTGATTTTTGGACTGTTTGGCTTCCAGCAGCAAGTATTTCTTAGTTTGTGATTTTGGAACATTTTTTTTTGTACAAATGTATTAGAACTGTATGTCATGAGTATAGCAAACTGCTTGTATAGAAGTGTGTGTGTGTGTGTGTGTGTGTTGAGAAGGTGGAAAATGCTTGTGTTTAAAATGGATCCACAGTGTGCCCTACTGGAACACAGCAGAAATGTACATGCACAATTGTAACTGTTTAAATGTATATATTTTAACAGTGAAAACTGAAATACAGGAAGTCAGCTTCAGTCCAGCAAACTTCAGAAACATAACTGAAATTAAATTACTTTATGGCTAGGACATAAAAGATGGCACCTTTCAGTTTTCAGTGCAGCAAGAGACACAATGTCTGTACTAGGAAATGTTCTATTAGGGTGAACTAATTACCAGTCTTGAAAGCATGAAGGAATGCAATTGTTTTACGACTTCCAGCATCTACCAGATATCTGAGGAGAAGCCCTTGTCTGTATATTGTTACAGGTAAATGCTAAATACTGCCAGCTTCAGCAATGGGGATTTTGGTCTGGGGACTAAAAGTCAGATGACAAGAAAGTATATTTGAGATATTTTGAGAAATCTCTTAGTGAAACAGATCATTCTGCATTCTGTCTTGGATTTGACAACAACAAGAAAAAACATTCACTACATCTGCCTTGCTCTATTAGTAAGTTCTTATGTTATAGTAATTTCCTTAGATTCAGTCAGGAATATAGTGAAGCTTAGTTTAGATATTTTCTTTATTTATTTGAGACTGTCCTGCAATGTTATTTTAAATATTTCCTGTGATTTTGAACTCTGATGTCACTGTGAATGTATATTTAGTATTGTATTGTTCTTTTATTCTTTATTATTAATATATATATTTAAACCTTTCATTGTGGCTGATTTGTTTAGAGATATTTAAGTTTTGAGAATACTTGCATATTTATTTGGTGACACCGTGGGCCACTCCTAATAGTCTTGTTCTTGGTCAAACTACCATTTGTGTTAATATTAACATTACTCAGTAAGATTGGGCACTCTTTATTAAGGTCCTTAAAGTAGCTGATAAGGAGTTGACTGGTGGCAGTGGAAACTGACTTATAGTCTGGGCAGAAGGGGGCATAGCTAGTAAACCTGTGCCAGCCTTTCCCAGGTGTGTGTGTGTGTGTGTGTGTGTGTGTGTGTGTGTGTGTGTGTGTATGTTAATCAAACTTCAAAGAATGTGTGTGTCAGCTACTTGGGTAGGGAAATGAAGCATTGGTTGGACAGAGAGGGTGCTGGAGGTCCTGACGTGGTCACCCAGCTGAGATCTCAACTCTATAGCTGTGCCAGTATGGAGTCTTATTGGGGATCTAGAGAAAGAGGGCAAAACCAGCCCCAGACTGGCTGTGGTCTCTGTGTGCCCTTAAGGGAAATTGCACTTGATGCAGAGAGCTGCATCTGGAAACACTGGGTGTGTACTTATCATCATCTCAGTGAACATCTCCCACTGTTGCCAGTGGTGAGGATTGAGGCTCCTTCATTACTGGTCCAGTGGAGGGTCATCACAGTGTCTACATTAATTAAATATATTGGATGAAAATTCCCAGTGCCATGTTTGCTTTTCTCAGACCAGGGAGTCAATACCCCTTTTACTTATACAAAAAATTCAGGCAGATTTTCTGATTTTAACTTATCACTGTATACAGTGCAGAATTGCTGACATTTATCTTCCTCTATCAGTTTATAGAATTCCCCTGTAGATCCACATTCTCCCAGGGGGTCCTGTTTACAATTTATAAATAGCTTCTTGAACTTCTAATAATGAGATTTCCCTTTCCACATTTTCCTTTCCCCTAACTATTCCAAATGTTTCTTGCTATTTTCTCCCTGGCTTCTCTTGTCCATTTACAGTATCATTTTCAGTATGCATAGATTTGTATATCCCTGCTTCATGCTTGTGCATAATCTCTTTTGCAATTCCCTCCTAACCATAATGAATTACACCACATCTCTGACTTGATCCCACAGTTTGGACCTCCATTCTCTTCTGTCTCACTGTCCTCACTAACAGCTTACCTGGTTTATGTCTTTGTGCTCAATAGAAATCTTGTCTTGATTCAATATATTATTTGAGCATTGAAGTTTCAAGGTCATCAACCTGCATTTTCAGCTCAGTTATTTCATACTTTTGTTTCTCTATTCCTATCATTCTCCTCCCCATCCAATATACTCTGGAGACTCTTAATTTCTCCTTCCAGCCCCTTAATCCTATCCTGCTTATTTCACCTCCAAAAGCATTCCTTACTCACTAAACTTCCTTGGAATAAAAACTTTACTATCACCCATCATGCAGCCTTTCCTTCTCATTTTCTTGCACTGTTATTTTTGAATAAGCTGGTTAACTGCTCCAATCCCCACTCTTTCTTTACCCATGTTCACCCACACCCACTCTCAGTGCCTCCACTTCTATCATCTCTCTCTCCCTTCCTTATTCCCCATACCAAACACTGTCTCCTGGTTTGGCATATTTCACCTCTGGGAAACTAACCATTTGGCCACCACTAAGTAAAACACAAACTGAAGCAAATTAAACCCACCAATGTGGGGGTGGCTTTGTCACCTACACCCCCCTAACTAAATATACCAACTCTGAGGTCCCACTACAGTGGAGTAAAGGGCAAAGTTCACCATGGTGGCCAACTGGTTAGTTTCCTGGAGGCACAATACCCTGTTCTGTGAGCTTGTTCATTTAAATTTTAACCAATGTTGTCTAACTGTTATGTGAGTCGATGTTATGGTAATTTGTTGTTTTGAAGGGAATCTGTCTTGATATATGTGTTTGTGGTGTAATAAGTGTTTTTCTCCTATTGTTTTCTGTGTAATATTCAGTCCTATTATCCCCTATATCAGATATTTGTCTAACTGGCTGGACATTTCATACCTATAGACAAGGCAAATTCTTTCTTTTCTAAGTTTAACCACCTTATGTTCACCATCCCACTTTCTTTTCCACAGTAAAAGAAGACTATTCTAACTTTCATGTGCATCTATTTCCTCCTAAAAATCATATCTAGTTCTGGATAGACCTCTCTGTTAAAATCATCTACCATCAGGTCCATATTCAAGATATTGATTTTACTCACCATAATCCTGTTAGCCAAAAATTCAACATCAAATTTAGAACTAAGCACATATGTTTATTTCCCAGTCATGATACCACTTTAGCACTAAAGCTACATGGTGCCATCTACCCAAACTCAGATTCAAGCCAAATCACTACAACGCCTTCCTTAAATTCATTTCCTACCACTAACAACCTAAATGACTTCACAGCAATAAAACATGTCTCACACAAACATAAAGAGCATCTGTAATAAATTCCCTGAAGTCCCCTCCTGATTAGACCACTACTCAGCTGCTATCCTTAAGCTAGTGAAATATGACTGAAAATAAAATAAAATAAAAGATGAATAATTCATGCCCCCTGGTTTCAATATATCTAGGTTATTGAGAAAATAGAAAAAAGCATGTAGAGTAGCTGTAATATACAAAAATACATATGATCTGTTACCATATTATACTACTATTTCCTTAATTTGAAAATATAGAATCACTCCCCCACTTTCCTGAAGCTCAACACTCAGAAACAAGTGGTCATAGCAGGTATTTACCCCTTCACTTTAGAAAACATCCTCTGTTGGACATCTACCCACATGCAACTTGAAGCAGTAGTTTTCTTTAATGTTAACATTGATTGGCTTACAGTAAACTCTGATAATACCTCAAATATTTATTTATTTTATTTATTTATTTTACATTTGTTGACCGGGATATTCCGACTGGATACATGTCCATTTTCAGCGGAGGCCCAGGGAGAAAAGCTCCAAGGTAGAACATACAGTTAAAATCACAAAATGATTATAAGTTACACACAGTTTACAGGCTTCAGTTGAACAAGCAGGTAATATAATCATACATTTTTAAAACAGTGTTGACAAATTGACTAGGCAATGTAACATGATTACAGACTATAGAGGAGGATCTATAATATTCAGTTGAATGACTTCACCCAATATATCAATAAATCAACAAGGTATAACAAAAATGTGGAAAGCGAATTTACCTTAGACTGGGTTCATACATCCCATCCAAGAAGTATACATCCTATGGCATACTACCAAATTCTTTAAATGATCATATTCCAATATTTCTAATTAGACACCATTCCCTAACAATGTTGAGACACCAGTTTAATGAAGCAAAAAATCTAACTAAATTCCAAAATGCAACATTTTTGACACCCTCCAAAAGTTTAATTATAGCATACTTATAAACTTATTACTAGATTATACTGTTGAAGAATTTAACAAAATGTTCTTAAACATACTCAACAAACATGCCCCATACTGAACTAACATCACATTAGAAATCACAAAAGATCCATCTGTACAAAAATACAAAAAAAAAAAAAATCCTTCAAATACCAAATTATCTATATCAAATTTGATACTGACAGTACTTTCCAGTCCTGGATGTTTGCCAGCCTGAACTACAGTGATCAAATAATATTTTTGGAGAATCAGACTTGAGATGTAGTATCACCATCTGTAGAGCTTGCAGTCACTAACTCAGTAACTCAAAATGCAAATGCATGTACTGCACCATTGGTATGTGCATGTCTAAAAGTGTATCTACACTATAACAACTAACTCAACAATCTTTCATTTCTACTTTAAACTGTCTTAACAATTTCCACCTTCTCATCAACCCCTATAAAACAAAACTAATGTTTACGTCTGAATAATATAACGCTTCCATATTCTGTCATACCTAACCATTCAGAGTTATCAAAAATGACCAAATGAGATCTGATTATAAAATATACTACAAACACTAAAAAGGACACATCAAAACTGTACAATCTCTACAGATCCAAACCATTCTTCACATACACTGCCAGAGGTAGCATTGCCTCAGCCTAGCTGGTCGCAATCCTCCTGCATGCATCCCCAGTTCTAACAAAGCTAACCTCCTATGTAACCTTCAAACTTTAACAGTGTTATAATAAAATAGCTACATTTATCACAAGTCAGCCAAACAAAATCCAGCACTGCTTAGTCTCAAATAATTAAAACATCAAGAACTCTATTATACACTTCATCACACACTGATAATCCATAAATTATTGCAAAACCTGAGTCAAGTCCAAGCCTAAATATTCTTGTCTAACCCTACTCCCATCTCAGAACTTCGCTTTCCAGAGGCAAACTGCCACTTACTATAGCCAAATCCAAAAACACCACAGTATTCTATCTCTCTAAACAATAGAACTGAGGAGCATGGCCAAGATGACTGACAGCAGCAACTGATGAAATCTCTGTGACTGAAAACTTTTCTCTGACAGAAAACATAATCAAAAAAATTAAAACTTGAGATGTTTGTTAGCTAATTTTATTCACTAATAATCAGAGAAAAGGTTTACAGTTTCAAGTTTTTCATAGGCTGTAATTTTCCTGTCATAATTTCAACTGCAAGGTTAACACAGTAGAGAGGTCACCATGAGCCACTCAAGAAATGAAAGTTTCAGTGAAGAGTCCAGAAGGAAGATGGAACATTTAGAAATTCTTATGAAACAACAAAGTGCACAAATCAGCAGTATGGAAGAAGCTTTAATGATCAGGAAGGGAGAATAACTGAATGTGAGTCTTAGATTGAATTTATTTTAAAACAAAATAACTGGCTCATAGGCAAAGTTAATGATTTAGAAAACAGACTGAGATAAAATAACATTAGAATTTATGGAATACCTGAAAAGTATGATGCAGACAATATAATAAACTTCTTAACAACATGGCTACATAAAACATTAAATCTACTTGAAACTATATGGTTTGGAATTGAAAGAGGCTGTAGATCCCTCAGAGCACATCCGAAGAAAGAAAATTCACCACCATGGTCAATTATAGTTAAGTTTATGCCCATCTTAGAAAAAGATCAAAAATTAAAAACAGCATGGTCCAGCCCACCTATTAAAATAGGTGAACATGTAGTCAGATTTGACAATGATTATTCCAATAAAGCCATGAGTAAAATAATATCCTGCTTACCACTGATTAGGAAATTTAAAATGAACAATGTTAAAGCCAATTTGGTGTTTTCTGCAAAGATTGTGTTATTTTTTTTATGAAGGAACTAAAAATTTTCCACACTGGAAGAGGCATCTGCTTTTGTTAACAAAAATAAAATCCTTAATAATACTGAAGAAATGGTTTGGAACAGTATATCCCTCAAGAGCCAGAGTGAGCTTATTTCCTGGAAAACTTCTTCTAAAATTAAAAACCTTAAAATCAAGTGCTTTTAATCTCTGATTGTGGACTTTTATTTTCTGAAACAACAGATTTACTCTTTAAGTAAACGATCTGTATTGGACTTTAAGCTTCAAAACATATCTAAGTATGTATCAATATATATATATATATATATATATATATATATATATATATATATATATATATATTGGTTTGCAAGCCTTTATCCAGATTTACAAGGAACTTCTTGTTTGGACTCCGTATGTATTTATATTTTAAGCTGAAGCATATTTCGTGTTAAGGAATATAAATGGTTAGTTTTACTGTTTTAGTATATTTGCAGTGAAAGGCTTCATGTATTTCATATAACTAAACTTATAAATGTATTTCTAAAGGCTAAACAAATACTTCCTGTAAGAGAATTTCATTAAATTATAAGCAATAGAATTGGTAACTTAAAGACTATATAAGTTAAGAATTGTATTTTATTTGTTCAACTTTGCTTAGTATGTGCATTGCTGGATCAACTGAATGTCAGATGAAAGTATAATGCTAATAAAAAGCATTAAAGTGCTAGTGATTTTTTCTTTGTTCCAATGTAACACATTCCTTTCATAGGTCATTTATGAAGCGATTAACACTTTAAAAATTTGAGAACAAAACAATATTCCGGTTGTGTGAAAATGCTTGATTTTTGCTTGCCTTGCTTTCTACCTGCTGCTTGAGCTGTTTAAAGAAACTCTAGGTTAAGGTTCATCATTGATTTCTGTGAAAACTGGAAGGACTTTGTTTTTCTTTCTTTTTTCAAGTGTATATGTGAGAAATCTACTCAAAATAACATATTTTTAAATATTTATTTAGAAGTTAAGAATTGGTAAAACAAAAGCTATAGTAATGCTTTATATTGAGCTATTGCTGACATATAATTTACTTACACATTGATGAATCCTAATAGCTTTTGCTGTAGTATCAACTCTAATTCTATATATTAATGGAAAGAAGTACAGTTAGATGTTTATTACTGATTACCACAGTTTAAAATAATTAAGAAGAATGAAAAACTTACAAAGGAAATTAACAGCTGATGTGTGCTGTGAGTTGTCATTTTCACATGTTGCAATCAAATTCCAATGTCAGGATGTGAAGCTTAGATCAGAACAGGAGTTCACAATGGCTAAAACACATATTCAAATTAAACGAGCAAGATTTTTATATATAGTCAAGATTGCTTGTAATACTAAAATTAATAAAAAGAGTAAACATCTTATGAATAATATGTAAATGCAAAAGGAAATAAATAGCTACTATGAAAGAGCAATGTCAGTAAGTTAAGAAATATTTACACATACGGTAATCTCCATTAGAATCCCAATGATTAAATAGCTCTTTGATTGCAGATTTTAGAAATACAAGTTATATAGAATAAGATAAAATATTAGTAGGCAAATAAGTCTGAAAAATGTATTTAAATAATAAACTGCTTATTAAAAAGATATGTATTAAATATACCAGCATATGGCAGAAATGTGACTGTACAAGATCTCATATAATTTATGTAAAAATCATAAATGTATTTTAAAATATCATGAAAACTGAAATTTGAAGCTTGGTCATGTGAACTTAGAAACTTTTTACATATTGTATGTTATTAGCTACACTAAGACTACCTGAAATAACTCATTCCATAAGTCAGAATTAAATGTGAGTGTTATATTGCTGAATCAGTACATCCATTTTGATAGAAAGTATAGTAGAATTTTCAGTATGTTTGAACCCAGGAAAAGAGAATGGGATTTAAATTAAGCATATCGTAACTTTTGAATACAATAGAGACTGTAATTTTTTGACATCATAGAAAAAGCAAGACATTCTATTTGATATTAGTAGAGTAATGTACATATCTTTATGAATTAGTTTAATAAGCTAAAAGATTTTAAAATATTTTCATATTTATCATATTAACAGTGTTACACAATTTTAAGATATAGGCACTTGTAGTTTTAAAATTAATTAAGAGCTTTTGTTAGTTGTATAAAATGTGTATATATATTTTAGCATGATAAATATTTGTATGTCTATGTGTACCGAGTTTTCTTTTGTATACTAGTTTAGTACGATAAGATTACCTGCACTTGTAGGTTTACAGATATTGCTATCTCTTCTGGTCCCACTCCATTCTCTTTATTTATTTAGAGATTTGGTTATAATGTTGAATGAGCAAATAATTTAGGAATATTTAAGGATTGCTTTATACTTCTATTACATAAATGGTAAACAAATAAATTCCACTGGAACCACACTAGCATAGAAATTAATGCAGGGCTGAATAAAAATCCAGAAGTTTATTTCACAACAAAATGAAACCAGATTAATTAGTCTGAGTCACATGATGAAATTAATCACATGATATAATCAAACCTGGTACTATACTTATTTTAGCAAAGGTTTTAAAGAGATAGCTTCATTTAAGCCTGGTGAAATATGTCATCTTTCAGAAAGCAACAGAAAATTATGCACTAATGCACTTTATAAACATATTTATGGCAACAATTCTATACACCATTTTAAGTTTACGACTTTATGATTTTATCAAAACTAAATGAATCCATACATGGAGGGGATTTAATACAACATACAATACTGGAGGGATTTAAATGGATTTTGAGGCTCAAAGCACATATTTCACGATTTTATCATGTGACTTAGACTATTTAATCTGGTTAAATTTTGCTGTGAAATAAAATTTTGGATTATTATTCAGTCCTACATTCAGTTCTATGCTAGCATGGTTCCAGTGGAATTTATTTGTTTACCATTTGAGTTTACTTACTTTCTCTGGACTATTACTTGTTTACTGTCTATTACATAAACAGGTATACAGTAAAATATTTGTTTGATTGTTTAATATTTGTGATTAATAGAACAGGATTATTAAAAGTGTATGCAGTGATGGTGGAATAGTTTTAAATGGAAACATACATAAGTAAATTAATAGTCTTTTATTATTTTTAATTTATATATAATAGTATATTAATTATTTGTAAGTCAATGTAGCCTTTTACTAACTTTTTGATAAATTTTTAGGTATTGGTAGGTAGTGAGATAGTTTAGTAGTTTGTCTATTCTGTAAGAAAACTAGAAACTCTGGTATCCATGGGAGATTGTGTTTTATTAGCAATACATACAGTTAACAGCTGTAGACTAATTTTGTTTTTATGTATGGGTTTTAGTAGTACAGTTTGTAGAAAGGAAGAATTCAAAAAATATGGAATGTTAAGATAGTGTTGGAGGAATGCATTATAGTCTTATACAAAGTTAAATTCATATGGTGGATAACTGTGTCATATTATCTTTTAAAAGAAATCTTTTTAAATACACAGTGTGGAGAGTTTCAATCTAATCTGTTATATTTTAATGTAAATGAATAATGGCAAAAAGGAAATCATTAATGAAATATCTAAAATTAAATACAGGAGACATTATATTCTTGCAAGAGACTCACTTGATAGATAAAGATATTCAGTATTTAAATAACGTAGGTTATGAAATGTTATCATCTGCTCCTTTTAGCAAAAATAGTAGAGGAACTGCTACACTTTGGAGAAAATCTACTGTAATGCCTAAGGTCACAGAATCTATTAATTATCCCAAAGGAATGTATACATTTGTAATAATTAAATATAATGGCAAACTCTATACACTAGCTATTTTTATAGATCCCTGGAATAGTTACAAGTGTGGCTAAAGTTCACTCATTGGGAGGGTAGTTTAATTTTATCAGGGAATTTTAACTGCATATCTAGTACTGAAGATAAAAGTGAACAGAAGAAATCTAAAAATCTGGCATCAGCTAAAGCATAAACAGATTAGTAAGAATAAATTAGTTGATTTAATAGTAAAAGCAGAGGATAAGTCATTGTTCTTCACTCATTATTCTTATGCGCATGGCACACAAACTAGAATTGATAGAGGTTATACCTCTATTTGTTTACTCAATAAAGGGATTTTTTAATACTATTCATTGTTCTTTATCTGATCATAATGCACTAAGTATTAATATATTAATGGACATAAGGAAATTTCAGATTATTTATAGAATAAATGCATGTATCATTAGATTAAAATAATTAAGAGCCACCTTAAGGAACAAATCAAGATTTTTTTTATCTTTGAATGATAATGGTCAGGTTAGTAAAGTCATATTATAGGACTCCTTAAAATGCTTATTAAAGACAGAACAGGAAGATGGATTAGTAATAAATTGAAAAAGTGGGATAAAGAGTTGTCAGAAATACAAGATGAAATACACAAAACAAGGTCTGAACAACAAACAGAGAAATTAGATAATACTGAAGTTATTAAAAAATGAATGACAAAATATAAAATAGTTTTAAAGCATAGAGTGGAGGTAGCTTTAGAAAAAATAAACTTGCACAGTTATGCGATGACTTCAAAAAAATCTACATAGATTAGCTAATGGACGCAAGATGTTAAGCAAAAAGTCAGAAATTAATAATATACAAAATTCTCACACTAATAAGCTTACTTCAGACATAGAAGAAATGCTTAATATTTTCAAAAAATTCCATGAAAATCTTAATAAAGATAAAAATAATAATCCCGATGATTTCAAAATTGACAAGTTTTTAAAGAAAAATGTTACTAAAACTTAATCGCCAACAAATATCTCTGTTGAATAAGCATATTAACATAATAGAAGTTAAAGTAACTTTAAAAAGGGAAAAAATGGTAAAGCTCCAGGGTTAGATGGTTTAAGTATGGAATTATAAAGTCTGCTTCCATTAAATATTTTAAAATTACTGAGTGATGTTTTCAGGATAATTCAGAGTGACAAATAATTCCTCCCTCATGGAAATTTTCTGTAATCTCACCTATACTTAAACAATGAAGGATAATAAGTATGTTTCCTCATATAGACCTATTTCATTATAAAATGTAGACTATAAAATATTTATTTCTATCTTCACCACAAGATTAAAAAATATAGTAGATAAATTAATTAATAAAAATCAAGCAGGATTTATAGTCAATAGATTAACATATGATAACATAAAAATGGTAGTAATTATCTTAGATTTAGCCAAATGAATTAACAAGAAATTAGCCCTAATTAGCTTAGATATTGAGAGTGCTTTTGATTCTGTAGATTGGCGCTACTTGTTTAAAACTTTAGGAGCATTTTCATTTCCTGAACAATTTACTGGAATATTAAAAATCTGTATAGAGACTACAAAGCATATGTTAAAACTAAATCTTACATTTCTCAAGGATTCACTTTAAACAAAGGCACAAAGCAAGGTTGTCCCTTGTTCTCTCTACTATTTGCATTAGTTATTGAATCCTTAGCAAATAGTATAAGAAGCAACGAAAACATTAATGGATTCTCAATTAACAAGGAATGCCAATCTAAAATACAGTTTTTTGCAGATGATATTTTACTAACTATAGATTTAAATGATTCAATTGAAGAAATAGATGACAAAATTGAAAAGTTTTAAGAAGTATCACTACTGAAATTTATTAATAATAAAAGTGAAACTTTAGTGATAAATCAATTACTAGGTAGTATGTTTAAAGATAACTATAAATATAACTATGAAGTAAAAGAACTAAAATATTTAAGAATAAAAATCTATCAAGATGTGAGTAAGTGTATTAATACTAATTGTGAAAAAATAATTGAAGAATTGTTACTTCTTATCAAATATGGAATGATTTTTTTTTTATATTTGAGGATACGTAAGTATTTATTAAAATGATTAGATTATCCAAGATTAGATATAGCTTTAATACTTGACATAAAAACTTTTAAGGAAATAGAAAAAATGTTAACTTCATTCTTATGGCATCCTAAAAAGCAGATAATTGCTTATATAAATCATATAAGATTATGGAAGTATGGTTGGATTAACTTTAAAAGATGTAGAATCTTATTCTATTGCTGCAAATTTTAACTCTATTATACTCTGGATAGATTCAACTTATACTAGTCAATGGAAAACCATTCAGAGCAGATTCTACTTAATTCATATAAGTTTATCAAATAAGATAAATTAGAAACATGTTACAATCATTTCATCAGTTTAATACAATTTACCTTAGAAGTAAATTCATTTCATTCTTTAGATTCTGCATATATGAAATTGTTTCTTAAAATAGTTAAGAAATATGTTTATAAAACTTCATTAGTATCAAAATGTAATGTTTGTGGTTTCCCATTGTACATACCTCTAGATGTAAGAAAATTCAGAATAATCTTAAATAAAGTAACTAAAAAGTAGTGGATTAGTATTATGGTCTAGGTTGCTTTCAAAAAGGAAAAGCTAAATCTCCAGAATATTTCATGAACGATTATAAGTTTAAGCTGGTTGAATCTGTTAACCAGTTAATATTATCTATCATTAAGAAGCTAAAAGAATGTTTAGATAATATGAGTGAAGAGGAACAGAACACTTTTACCCCCATGATATGAATATAGGAATGCTATCATCTAAGGTAAATTGACCTACAAAGGAAGCTTGTCCTACTAAAGCCCTTTTAAAATAATATGATAGCAAGAACCTCTCCTTTTCCACTTGTTACTAATGACCTGGTCACTTTCTTTCCTCTGTTATTCTTTAGATCATGAACTATATCTAAATACTTTGCTGAACTACTGTAAATATAGTCATCAACAATACATTGACAAACTTTGAGAAGTGTGCTGATCTTTTAGAAGCTATATCCTTGATGCAATACTATTAGCGTAGATAGCCATGTTGTTGATACCCATGTCTTTTACTAAACCCTATTACTAAATCTATAAAGTGCCAAATGATCTTTGCTTCTCAAATTCTTCTACCTAGTCTTCTAAAATGAACCATTAAACTATATTGTTGCTTTTTTATCATAGTCATCATGGATATGGCCATATATTCCAACTTGTAAATCAAAAAAGAACAAGGAAATGAAAAGATGACTGTAGAATGTAACATTTCAGATGCCTCTTCATCCACATATAACATCATTTTAATGTGGTTCAGTCTGTTGCCCAGAAGCTTCAAAGCATATCTTCCATAATCTTGCTTTTACTTCCTCTGTTATTGAATATAGACTTTTCTTAATAACCTTTGTCTAATATCACAAACTCTTTTTTAGGTCATTTCCAAAACTATTTTCAAGTTTTATGTAGCTTTTCTGTAGCTTCAAATCCCTTAATTCCCAGTCTAAGTTCTGATATTTAGATTTGAAGACCAACACTACTAAATCAGTATCAGATATATGTATACATTTTGTTTCTTTTGGAACTCTGGAAAATTTACATCTTTGTGCTTATATGGAAGCACAACACTTTTAGGGAATCAACGTCCTCTGCTCATCAACATGCAGTAAAATATCTCACATCACATCTGTTAAGTAAGCAAGTCCTGCATATCACCAATTTATTTTTCTTACACACTCATATGAGGCACACAGTACCAGATTTCGTAACCTACCTCACCATTCTCTAGACTTATGCATTAGGTGTTGATGCCAGAGAAAAAAAAGCATTACAAAGGTGTCAGAAATCACACAGTTGAAGGAATATTATAAACAGTGTGTTTGGATGCATATTGGCCTCCCTTAATGAGTATATCACTTGAGGGATCTAAGCCCTTCAGCTGTGTAAATGTTACCATTAAGTAGAATTGTACATATTACATCTATAGAGTAAGCAAGTTCTGACTGTTACCATTTGGATTTTAAACACTCATACTAAGAACACACTGCTGGATTTGAAACCTGCTTAACTAACTCAGCATTCTTTATACCTGGACATGAGCTGCTAGCACCATGAAAGAAATTGTACCACAGTTGTCAGCAAGCTTACAGTTGAATGATAACTAGAACAGTGTGTTTCAATGCATATGGCCTTCCTTAAAATGAAGTAAAACTCTTGAGGGTTCAAAACTCTGTGCCTGTGTAAATGCAACCACTAAGTAGAATTGTACGCATCACATCTGTTGAGAAAGCAAGTCCTGCCTGTTATCCATTGCTTTTGTACAACCCCCAATTAGATAAAACTGCCAGATTTGAACACCTGCCTACCTAACTCAACATTCTCTAGACCTGTGCAGTAGCTGCTGAGGCCACAGAAAATGTATTATCACAGTTATTAGAAAGTATGTTGAAGGGATAACTTAAGTAGTGTGTCTGAATGCATATGGCGTCCCTCAAAAAGGAGTAGAACACTTGAGGGATCAAGACCCTCTGCATGTTTAAATGTTACCATTAAGTAGAACTGTAAACATCATGCCTGTTGAGTAAGCAAGTCTGTGGCCAGTTGCTTCTGCACACTGCTGGATTCAAACTCCTGCCTAGCTAACTTAATATTGTCTAGATCTTTGCAGTAGCTGCTAATACCACAGAATAATTCATGTCACAGCTGTGAGAAAGCATACAGCTTAAGGGAGCAGCACACGTGTATAGAAGAATGAAAAATGTGTTTTGTGAAACAGACACCTGAAATATGTGGTTCAGCATCTGCAACTTAACTTATTGATAATTCCAACATCACATCATGAGCACATTAAATCATTGAGCCTGTTATAACAATGGTGTCCTCATGCTATATCAATATTGCTTTCTATCTGGCAGTGGGGCTAAACATATTAGAGCATGGGTCACCATATGAATGTTGCCAAAGGCAAATTCCCATTAGCTTTTGCAGTAGGACGTGAAGCATCCCTTACTGTAAATTAAGTAAGTGTTATTGTTTGAAGTCATGCAGTGCACAACAGTGATAGCATGAAGAAAGCAATTTTTTGTACTATTCAAAAGTCTTATGTCTAAGTCTATGAAGTAAAACATGTGCTACTTCACATGAACTGTCATGTTAGGAAATTATATATGTGAGTAAGAGTGATGCTAAGTAGACATTACTGGAGTGGAAGTCATGATCAGTTAACTATGTTCCACAGCAATGCTGCCACAAGTGAAGTCACAAAGGGACTTGGGACTGTATTATGTCTGAAAAGTCACAGGTGAAGGAAGTGTGCAGAATGGAAATCACAAAGGTGATGACAGTGGAACTGAACTGGATAGTGTTGGGTGATAGTAACAGCTATTAGACAGTGGAGTGCTACCCATGCATTCCTGATTGTTATTCCTCAGATCATTGTATTATGCACTGTTACCATTAAGTGTTTTGGATATGTGCATAATATAATAACAAGCCATATACACAACTGATATTATGGTTGCATTCATCAATACCAATCAGCAAGTTACTTTAGTAATTGTACAAGTTTATTTGAACACTTTGACATGTAGAAGCTAAATGTGACAGAATTCCACCCTTGGTTGCATACAGCAGTGTACCATGTATTGGAATGGATTCCTCATATCAGATATACAATAGGGTATACAATAAGCCAATAAAGCATTTTCAAGTAACAGAAGCCACTGACATTACTTTCATCTTGTCAGACTTGCTTACTGAAGCACAATGCTGCCAACTTTAACTTAATGCATAATTATTTTTTGAGTTTTTGGCATAGGATGTGAACTATCAGTAGGCTTTACTGCTCTAGGCCAAGTATCTCACAAATGATGCATACAGAAATTGAGGTTTTTATTTAAATCTATTTACTGTCATGAAAGTGGTGTGTGCATCTATTTTTTGACTAGACTGCAGGTATGGAATGGGGAATATAGGAAAAAGATGAAAATGGGAAGCCATCAGAGGGTATGACACTATTGGAGTAATGAAGGAATGAGCAAGATGGTGGTGGGATAGGACCATATCTATCCACTTCTTCACAAGGATAGCTATATATGTATAAAGAGTATGGGGAATTTGTATAGTCACATCATAAATGATGCATAAAAGCAACTTGATGTTGTGTGAGCAGTTTTGCTAATTTAGGTATGTAATGCACACCCATCAGTGAAGTGGAGAGTTATGGATGGGGTATAATTTTTTTTTTTTTTTTTTTTGCGGGATAGGTGGTATTAGTTTAAGAGAGAGACAGAAATGTTGGGGAAGATATTTAGAAATAACAGGGTTGTGTTTATAGGGTAGGTTAGGTAGCAAGAGTAGATATACAGGATATGACAGATAGGAATGGTGATGGACACAACAGGGAGAGAAACACCATGTGGCAACTTAGGTATGGCTTTTCAGAGGTACATCCCCATCCATCTGTTGCAGACACCTAAGGTGATGCACTGTGGAGCAGCAATTTTGCAGTCTGATGTAGGATTTTGTCCGTACAGCTGATGCAAGCACCAAGGTCCCTCTTCATAATCTCCTCTAACAGCTTTGTCAGCTCTTGTTGGATGACATAATCACCACTTCCATTGGGACTACTCCCAGGGGGTACCACTGTACCTGCCCTCATGGAAGAGCTAGCTGCCACGAGTGGTGCAGGAAGTGCAGGTACTTTAGGTGTAGTCCTGAGTGCCTCTCCTGCTTGGGATGGTGCTGCCACAGTGACCTGTGGAGGGATGGGGGTCCAAGCAGCTGTTGCTGGTCCAGCTTTCTGTTCTGGCAGTCATGCTAAAGCAGTAATGACTACTGCAATGCAATGACAAATAAAAATGGCAAACTATTAATAATGTTAGTGAGAAAGAGGGTGGAAGAGAGCCATAGAAATAAATTAGAAATATTTCTTTAATGTTAATGTCACAGTCATTACAAATATCACTTGCATTTTTAAGATCATTTGCATCCAGATATAAATGTGTGAGGACATAAATTATTGTTAGAGTAATGCTATGATATCGCCAGTTCTCACATTTAAAAAGCATTCTATTTTACAAGTGGTTTATGGGTAGCAGTTAAATAATCATATATTTGGCCTGACTGCATGTTATTCTAAAGTATGACTACAAGCAGTCAGTATTGAAATATACTGTAAAATGCATGTTACACATATTTTCTGGTGTCTGGGACTGAACCTACACCCATCAGTCTTTAGCTAATAATTGGCTATTTCAAAGGTACATGAGCTTATTTTATACACAGGCAGAGTTTGCAAATGTAGAATATGTATACTCATAGTTGTCTGACAAACACTTGTGACCTGATGTCCATATACTTGATAAGCTATTGGTAAAATCAGTGCTAGTCTGACATGGCAGTCAGGAATACCTGATTTCATTCTTACCATGCAACTGTCTCTGATATTGCAGTCATTCTTCATACATCTCCCAGTTTCCTTCAATCTCTGCAGGTGCTACAGATAAGAAAAAATTGGGGGATATATTTACAGCACTGAAGGGTGAATGGGAGACACAAATTCTCTCATTGAGGAAGGATATCAGATTTTCAGCATTTCATGTGACTACAATAGGGACAACACTATTCATCCATGTGTGGAATCTCAGTATCATGGCTGAAAGCCTTGGTTAAACTATTTCAGGCCTCAGTCTTACACTGAAATTTGTCATAACCCCTACCTGCAGTAGCCCTAGTTTGTAATTTTTTATGAGGAGGTGCGCAAGGATCCGTGACTCCTGCGCACTTGCCCTCTTTGCCCTAAATGGAGCACTACCCTTACCATTGCCTAACAAACCTTCTTTTCAAAGATGTTGGGAAAATTTTGAAAAGTTGTGTGAATATGACTAAAACTTTGTTGAATAACAAGCGGAACAGTGTAGATTAAAATATAACTTTCCCAGAGCGGTGTTTGTTAAAGAATTTGTATCTGAACAACAATTTGGGAGTTATAAGACCCAACAATGGTGATATCTCAGTTCTATTTCATTTTACATTCTCCCACGTCTTGGCATGCTCTCAGGGATGGTTTATAATACTCATAAGGTTAACAGTCTCTCTACAAACAAATATGTGCAGACATGCTTGATATTGGTGTGCCTCTTGTGTTGTGTTTTGGTATATTTTGCAACAGTATTACAGGATGCATTGCAGACATAAAAATTACTTTGTGATTGACTACATATAACACAATAGAATAGAATCCAAGATGCAGTAAGACAAGGTCTACTGAACTGTGCATATTAACTAGAGGAATAGAGATTAGATGTGTATAAGGTCAGGACTACAATTGTGTAAATAATTAGGAATATAAGTATGTAACATTACTTACATCTTTATATGCAATGGAAAACATACAGTATATATTGTAATAATGTGCATATAGATTAATTTCTATCATGTCCTCATGTTACCTTCTCATGTCTGTGATGTGATTCTGTTTTAATGTACTACATCTGCAGACTGACCTGGTAATTGTCAAGTGAAGTTCTGTCTAATGTGTTAAAACCCTGTAAATGTTACATTATGCGGTGTTCCTTCACTGCTTTAATAATTTCAGACACAAGGTCTTTTATGTGGAATATTTTCTCTTTGTATAAATTGTGTTTAAATTCTGAATGCTAACTGACACTCACTGATGCCAAGCTTAGGTGTGCAGCTAATCACAAACTCCGGGATTCATGAAGCTTGCGCCAGGCGCAGGTGTAGCATAGGCGGTATAAAGCCAAATATGGCCACCGAACGATTCAGGTACGATCCAATTCCATGTGCACTACCAGCGTATGCCAGATCTGCGCAGCCCTTGGCTTAGGTATGCTAATCACCCCATATGCAGTGCTGCACCATGCAAATGAAGGTACATAGCGATTCATGAAGTGGTGCAGGCATAGCGTAAGCCCACAGAAATGTAAACCAAAAAAACTGTTTACATTTTTCCAAATGAAACATCGGAGCTATGAAAGCAGACCAGACTCATGTATTACAAAGTTAACTTATGCCAATGGCTAAATATACAGCCAATGGCATAAGAAAAGATGCACAACACCTCAAAAACAACATTTAATGTCATGTCCACAGTAACGCAAAGTACAACCGCAGGGCATGTGTGTGCAAACGGGAACGCAAAGAAAATATATACAAATGTCATAAAATCGCAATGTAATACAAATCATGATTTCACCATAATACTCAATGGTATGCATGGTACACCACAACCAAACTACAAGGGTTGCTAAGGGTCTGTGACAGTGTTCGATGTGGTAACTAGGAATTAGTAGTCAATGCCATGCAAATGAGGCAAGTAATAGTGAATCGTAAACATCCCGCCGGACTAAGGATGTACCATACGGCGCAGTGCTACAACACCGAGGTATACATAACATCAGCAGTGGGGTGTGCCACCGTAGCTGTAAGTACATTGGAGCAATGCAAATCCGGCCTGGCCATTGCTAAGCAAAGCACGCAGGACAGGGGTGGGGATGTAGGTATTGCATTGTTTAGCTGAGAGCACATATGGTGCCCGAAAGCGCATGTGTACGGGGATGAAAATGTGCCCGAAACCCAGTAAGTGGATGCACGCGCCGTGCACCATAGCTCAAGCCAGGAAGGTTAGGGGAAGAAAATAAGGAAATGCCGCAGTAGGGTAATTGGAGTACAACTGAGCAATTAACACCTATTAACTCACAGTGGGCAATCGACGGCAGCTGACAAGTCTGCTCGCAGAAACCTGCAAAACAGGATAGGGGAGGTGTCGGATTGCAAAGAAAAGAGAACTGTCATAGCAGAGCAAAGCAAACCCGCAGTAGATCGGCCATAGAACACATTATGCAAAATAAGCCAGGTTTAGGAAAGTACAAATGAAAGCAGGCTGCTGGATGCATGCCAGAAAATGGGTAGTGAAACGTTAAGAAATGTAAAGGGAAGGGCAAGAGGTAATCCACGTCAAACAAATGTAATTCAACACCTAAGGCACCACAATAGTAGTACCTGTTGTAAAACACATAACACACAGTTACTACTCAGCCAAGCTCCTCGTGGTCCTGCAGAGTGGTGCTAGCAGCAGAGAGGCTAAAAGAGTGACTGCTAACCTGAAAAAAGTGTTTTTTTTCCTGCTACTACCTGGGTGACTGTCCGATCTAGATAAACTGCAAGTATTTCTGCTTCTTGAACTGTTTTAATCTGTTTAAAGTTGTTTTTGCACCTGCACTTTTAAAGTTTGTCCTGTTTGTTGCATTTACCTGTTGAGGCTACACACTCAAGTGCGTTAATCTGTGTTACATATTTATTGCATTTTCCTACTGTTTGTTGCAAAAAAGAAAACAAACAACAAATTATCCTTATTTCCCATCTTTCCTGACCTAGAGTAGTCCAAATACAGGCTTTGCTGTATTCTGGACTTTTGGAAAGTTCCTGTGTTGCCCATTTCCTTTCTTGGATAAAGGGAGGCTTCTTTGTTCACCAGTGGCAGTGGGGAGCTTACAGCAGCCTATCTATCCCTGGAGGAGTGTTCCCAGCACAAGAATCTGGTAGTCTATTGGCTGTTTTGGGCCAATTTTTAGCTCTTTCAAACCCCCCTCTATAAAACCGACTTTGGCATGGCTTTGAGTGATTTTGCGCATAGCGCAACATCGGGCAGCTCCGCTTAATTGGGTTTAGACCATTCTCGGCTCCACAAAGTCTGCTCTTCACTTTTTCCCTGAGAACTGATCTAGTTCTCATAATAAACACCCTATTCCTACTCTAAAGCCTGGCACTTGCTCACTAAAGCAATTATATAAGCCAGCACTAAAAAATTAAAAGCACTACACCCTCACAAACTCCCCTTGAGTACCTTGTTCCCCATTGGCCCTTTTTTTCACTTATAAAGGAATTCCCAATACTATTCTAGCATGTCCAAAGGTCAGTTGTCAATCTCCTCTCCGGTCCAGCTGGTGAATCTGGGAAACTTGAGGCAATGTTACAACTGCCTCATGTACACAGACAACCCTCTCCTCCTCCCAACAAATTCCAACACATGTGAGAGATGCAACCATATAGCCAAACTGGAGGCTAAGCTCTCTCAACTCAGTACTGGCGTAATCAGTCAGGAGGAGAAGGAAACCACACTCACTACAATTCCAGTCTCACATAGACCTACCACGACAGCAAATCAAACAAAAACACACAAAAACATACTCGGAGGCTCTAAATAAAAATATGCCTAAGCAGCAGAGACCTCCAAAGCAGACACCCAAGCAACCGCTACCCCAAAACAAAACACGTGCAACACATAGCTCACAAAGCCAGTGTGCCGAACAGTCACAGCCCTTAAGGCTAAACAACACACCTGATACACTTGTAATAGGTGACTCTATCGTCAGGCACACTGACGTCCCGCTCACCAGGCTGAACAAAGAGAAGGTCACGGTGAGCTGCGTGTCGGGCGCTAGGATCCGCCACATAACACAAGCACTCAGGTCACTTCATGGCAAGTACAAATATAACTCAGTCATTGTCCATGCTGGTGTGAATGACCTGAGATGCACCTCCCTGGACTACATGAAAAGAGTCATAGAGGAGCTCTCTGAGCATGTGGCCCAGGCCGGTATGACCCTGACCTTGAGTAGCATCTTACCCACACCAAGAATGATGCTACAATATGAAGACAAGATGATCAATTTCAACAATTGGCTTAAGTATTGGTGTCATTCAAAGGGGATCCAATACCTGTCAGCCTGGGATGACATGCTCGACAAGCCATGATGCTTCGCTAGGGACGGCTTGCACCTGTCACCCCTGGGCTTTTGGATATTGGCAAAGGCTCTTGCCACCCCCATAGTGCCTTTTTTAGGCAAGGCTCAAAAGAAAAACCCACTTCCATAGGTATCACAAGGGATAAAAAACTAAGAGTAATGCTACTCAATGCCAGAAGTCTAAACCTCAAGATGCACGCACTCGAAACTCTCCTTAGCATGGAGAACATCGATATCTGTGCAGTAATAGAAACCTCATTCAAGGCTCCCAAGAGCACCCCCAGCACCACCAGGTTATACCTCATACCATGCTTTTCGGCCCCAAAACTTGGACCAAACCACAAAAGGAGGTGGAGTATCAATATTCGTCAAAGATACCCACACCTCCAGGTTGGTGGCACAGCACGAAGCATCAGAGACGATCCATGTGCAACTAACAGTGGGTAAAACTGCCTTCCAGTTTATAGCCTGCTACAGACCACCCTTCCAAACCCAGGAACCCCACTCGGCCTTCCTGAGAACACTGGAAAATATGAAGGTCTCTCCAAACACCATTATATTGGGCAACTTCAACTACCCAAACATAGACTGGGAGCATTACTCTAGCTCCAACACCCTAGCCCAAGGGTTCCTAGAATTTATAAACTCAAATGCTATGGAACAACTTGTTACCACTGCCACAAGAGGGGAAAGCATACTGGACCTGATCATCACCAACATGGGGGCTCTATGCTCCAGACCAGAAGTGTATCCCTCACTGGTAAGATCAGACAATAAACTAATCTCACTGGATATTCACATCCCGACCCCACCCCCTGCCCATAAAACCACAGTGAAAACCTTCTCTAAAGCAAATTTCACACTCCTCAAAACCGAGGTAGAATCCTTCAAAGCCCTCAGGCCTGTGGAAAATATGGCCCAGACCGCAGAATCCTTTATAAACACATTCTATGAACACCTTCAGGAATGCATGGATCATGCAATCCCAAATAAAACCAAGCCCCAATCCTCCAAAGGCAGGCGTCCTGTCTGGTGGACCCCAGCCATAAACAAACTATACAATAGAAGGAGGAAGCTACTACATGATACAGCTAAATCCCAAAAAGGGAAGGCATCTCTGATCAGTATTAGCATAAAACTACGGGCACTCATAAAATCATCTAAGGCCAGCTTTGAGAGAAAAATTGCACAGGACACTCAGTATAATCACAAGGCTTTCTTTAGTTATGTTAGGAACCTGGGTGGGAATTCCCAGATATGCTCAGAATTAGTCCAGAATGACAAAAAATACACCGAACCCACAGACATTGCCAACATCCTAGCTGACAGGTTCAGTGCAAACTCCCCCCCTCCCCTCCAAAAGGGCAAATATCTATCCCAGCAGAGTGCTGCCCCCCTGACATCTCAGATGCTCAGGTAAGAGCCGCCCTCTCCAAAGCAAAAAACACAGCATCAATGGGACCAGATGGTGTCCTGGGCTGCGTCCTACATGAACTCCAAGAAGAGCTAAACCCAAACATAAAACTACTGTTCAATCTCAGCCTTACTACAAGATATGTACCCAAAGAGTGGCGTACAGCAACAGTGGTCCTTCTCCACAAAGGTGGTGCCTCAACAGATCCTGGAAACTATCGCCCCATAAGCCTGACTAGCTTGGTCTGCAAAGCTATGGAAAGGATCATCTTGGACCTCATAAATAAAGATATTGGGGACCTACAGACACTGGATCCTACCCAGTTTGGCTTTGTTAAGGGCAGATCCTGCCTCTTAAACCTGGTCAATTTCTTTGAAACAGTCACCAAGGCCATTGACGAGGGGAAGGTGGTCCACACAGCCTACCTGCAACTTACAAAAGCCTTCGATATAATACCCCACTCGGGCATTATAGATAAGCTCACCAGCTTAAATATAAACCCCTATGTCACTAGATGGGTTGCAAACTGGCTCAAGGACAGAACACACATGGTTAGAATTGCTGGAGCCATGTCAGACTCCAAACCAGTTACAACTGGCATCCCACAAGGCTCAGTCCTGGGATCTCTCTTGTTCAGTATATATTTCTCGGAGGTACAGGCCAACACGGAAGGACTGTGGCTGACCAAGTTCACAGATGACTGCAAACTAGGTGCCATAATTGACTCTCCAGCTGACACAAGCATCCCACAAAACGGCCTCATAGAAACAGACAACTGGTGCCAGAGACATGGCCTCAAGCTAAACGCCAAAAAGTGTATAGTCATCCCCTTTGGCAAAAACAAAGTGCCCACAAATTACCACATAGGTGGTAATCCATTAAGTACGATAGAAGTAATTAGGGACTTGGGGACTCAAGTTGATATCTACCTCTCATTTGAAAACCACGTGGCCAAAGTGGTTAAAAAACATTTTATATAGCCCACCTAATCATGAAGGGATTCACATCTAGATCAGAGGAGGTCATCATGCCTCTTTACTCATCCCTTATCAGGCCCATAATTGAGTACAATGCCCCTTTTGGGATGTACCTTACCAGACACCTGCAGCAACTGGAAAGACCCCAAAAGTACCTCACCAAGAGGATCAAAGGGCTCAGGCAGATGCCATATGCTGCCCGGTTAAAGAAACTCCAGTTCTACTCAGTGGCATACCGCCTGCTCAGAGGCGATCTGTGCCTGACATATAAAGCCATGTCCAACCTGGAATTAATGGACATGCTGCACCTCAGAAAATCCAAATCCCATCGAGCTACACGCTCGAGAGACTTGAACCTCAGCACTGAAATAAATAGGACATGCTGGAGGGACAGATTCATAACCCAGAGGCTTCCTTCACTCTGGAATAAAATCCCAGTCCAGGTTAGGCAGAGTCCCTCATGGACTCTCTTCAAGAGGAATATTGATGAGTGGATGGGAGATCATAGGGTTACCCCGGGTATCACTTCTGTGTCACTGTTAGACAGAGGCACAGTATACTCACCTCGAAAAAGGGCATAGCAAAATTCATTTAAAATGGGTGACGAAAGCCAAACACACTCTGGCTAGGCTTATAAATGCCCTAGGGCAGATAGCCTAGTATGAACCTATGAACATAAGATACCCTGTAGCTACGATCATACATACACACCCTACGACATCATCAGTGCTCACGGCACAATAGTATGAAGTGTGAAAGTACCTCACACACACCTGTGTATTCCCAAACACTGCACCATCGGTGTAAACAGACAGGGAACTTTTGCAATGTACATGTTGGGAGCTGCCATAGCTGTGATTCATCACTATGTGTTAGAGACTGAAGGTGTTGTGGAGGATGATGCTGACAACCACCGCAGGCCCCGGAGGAGGAGTAGAGTATTTAGACAAAGGGTAACCTACCAGGGGCTACATGATCTGGAGATAGTAGAGCGTTACAGGGTGGATAGGGACATCTTACAGCAAATAGTTGAGCTGTGCCGGCCACGCCTGAGATCCAGAAACAACAGAGGGGAACCCATCCCAGTGGACATGAAAGTATGTGTAAGCTTGCGAATACTAGCCACAGGTGCCTTTCAAAGGCCAACTGGAGATATAATGGGGATCTCACAGGCATCAGCATCCAGGGTACTACACCAGTTCCTGGATGCCATGTTACCACATGCCAATGAGCATATATACTTCCCCTGAACTCAGGAGGAGTTGGCCAGCAATATGCGTCTCTTCCACCATGTGGCACACTACCCGGAGGTACTGGGTGCAATAGACTGTATGCACATACATATCAAGTCACCACCTGGTGAGCATGGTAGGTGCTACATAAACTGCAAGGGATACCACTCCATCAACTGCCAGGTCGTGTGCAATGCCCAGGGCATTATCATGGATGTGTGTGCTGGCAGCCCTGGAAGCTACCATGACTCCCACATCTGGCATGCCTCACAGCTGTATTAGATATTTGTCAGGGGGGACATCCCACATGGCCACCTTGTGGGGGATGCTGGCTATGCACTGGAGCCATGGATGATGACTCCCATCAGAAATGCACACACACCCATGCAAGAACGCCATAATGAGGCACACGCACAAACCAGAATCATCATAGCACGTGTGTTCGGGATGCTGAAATCACAGTTCCATTGCTTGGACATATCTGATGGAGCCTTGCAGTACTCTCCAGGCACGTGTGCCCACATCTTCATAGTATGTGTCATGCTACATAATATGATCCTGCAGAAACAGCTGCAGCAGGGACATAATGGTGAAGGCCCTCACAGCCCACCGCAATTGCCAAGGCCATCACAGGCACAGAGGGATTCAGACCACGAACACCCTGTGCCAGCCCCAGTAGGCAGACGGAGGCTTGCTCAATATGTCTACGCCTTGGCAAAGAGGGAACGTATAGCACATACTCTGACAGTGTAGGCCCCTACAGACTGACACACCTCTCCACCTGCACACACAGTAAAATGGATGGCACACACACATGACCACCTGTAAATTGTAATGTATAGGTGGCCTACTGTGTGAATCCTACATAGGCAGCCCTCAACCATTGCACAATTGTCAGAGGCCATTCATCAATCGAGGCAAACAGTGTCTGCTGTCGCCACCACATCGAGTAACCAACTGTCCCTCAGTGTAGCAGAGCCAATTGCAGGATCCATGTGTGTAATCACTGTTCCCCACACACTCTGCATGGATTCCCTGGTGTGTTAATGAGGGGGTCCATTTAATGTAATCATGGATGTAGTGGCAAAGCATGGGGTGTACCCATGACAGGTATCTGTCACCCCAGCATGCTCCACATATGGTAGTGTGAAGGTGTAGCACATTATAGTGTGTGGCTCACTGTGACATACATTCCCAATGTTGGAGCACATCCATTAAACATCACTTGGACATACCATTAATAGGTCTCATCCGTATGTAAACTAACTGAGTTACCCATTTGATTGCAGTATGGAGTAACAGCCATAGTACAGTCCACATACAAAATGCCATAACACGTGTACAAATCCCAGATGCCCAAGTGGTAAATGCACTGACTGTCGTGCATGTTCCCGGTTCCACGTCCTGCAAGGGACGTTACCTAATCCCGAAGGCACGAACAATGGATGTTGGATGCAGGTCATCAGATCAGGTTTAGCACATGTTAGCAGGAATATGCATTGCCCAGTGCTGGTAAGCGTTGTTTAAACATGACTATATGGATATGCATGAAACAGGGCTAAGCTTCTCTGAATATCACGCAGATCATGGTCAATGATGTCCAGAACAGGTGAAACTGGCATTATTCACCCCTGTACTAATAGTGCCTGCTCTGAAGGGTAAAACAACCACTGGCAGGAGTAGAACATGCAATCATGTACACAATCAGCTAATACTAAGCTACCCAAGATGTACCAACGGCAGGTGTGTAATGTGACAGGTTCAAACACAAACATGCGGAGTCCAGGAAACAGTATACACCGACATGTACACAATGAAAGGTGTATTCTCCCTCTCACTCTCTCTCTCATATATATATATATATATATATATATATATATATATATATATATAATAGAGATAGAAAGGGTGATAGAGAGATATATGTTGATATATACGGATTCACCTATATCTGCAAATATATAGATAGGTCAACGACATGTACACAACCATGGAGGTAGAAATAAATAGGATACTGCCAACTATGGAATGTGTCACATACCGACACGTGTAATCACGAGCCTTAAAGACCGAAAGAACACAGTACCGGAACACTGGAACCACGTGTAATATTATCATGATATTAAGAGACATTTAGTTATCGCTGCCGGTGTTGCGGTCCACGTAGGTACTGTGTTCAACTGTGTTTGTGATTGCTGTAGTATGTGTATGTGTGTGTTGAGGGTGCCGTGTGCATTTTCGTGGGACTGTAATGTGTGTTTGTGTGTGTTTGCATCATGTGTCTGTTAGTGCTAACTCAGAGGTAGATCATTACGGTAGGTGTGGTTATAGCTGGCCGTAGGCATACGGTTACCACCTGTTCCCACTTTAAGAGGGATAGCCCCTCCTTGGGCAGTTGTGTCCTGACAAAAAAATATTAAAAAGGGCAAATGTCCGAGATTGTAGGACATAATTATGTCCCATTTATTATGTAATAGTTGCATTAAATAGTTATGCCTGTATCTACAAAACGTAAATGTTACATGAAACATGATAAGTAGCTAAAGTGCTACAAGAATAAGTATTTATTTGGGATAAAAGTATGTTCTATCCTGTGTACTGACCGTGGGTATGTGTCGGCCTGTAAACATTGATGTGTGTCCTGCAAATGTCCCACTATGGCCATTTGAAAAGGTGGCAACCCATGCCAAAGAGGTTTATTCACCAACACAACTGCAATGAGTGCAAATATCTGTGACAGAAATACATGAGACAGCTGTCATTTAGTAACATTCCTTTACATATCACTGTATTTCCGGAGGTATGTAAGTATCAACCTTGCCTGCATACTTTATAAAAACAAATTAACAATGGCTCAATGTATAAGCCCTAACAACCATAGTTCAGTCTACTAACTGATAGGTCTTCAATTAGGGAAGGAGCCCACACACATATATGGAATATGTAGAAATGCAGTCCCCACAAACCTGTATATGCTATGTACACCCACCTCCATCTCCCCCACACCCGACACAATTGCAATACAGAATGTAATAACATCACAAACATCCACTCACTCAATTACATCTGCAGAGGTGTTAACATACCTTGTAACAGACACATTTGTAAAGGCGCCATGTGAAATCATAGCTGTTGTATAATGGAACAGATGGCGATGTTACAGGTTTTGTTTGCAATAGTCCCTTATAAGACGGTTGAGATGACAGGTACACTCACACGTAGAACCACATACTCTAGCCGTCACACACAATCCACGGGGGACATGAATTCAAAATATCCGTGTCTCTACAAATAGCAGTTGCAATTCCTCACAACAAAACACATACAGGCCGTCTCCCCGAAGGTAGGGCAAAAGGGCAATGCCCAAGTGGAGAATTCAATTATACCCCACTGTTGCAACGTAATTGGCAAATGGAGTAGCTGCACAGCTGATGTGCATGTAATAATTTACTCAGTAACACCAATTGACGGCAGGAAACCACGTTACAGGTATCGACGTATATAAGGATGACTTGCCATACATTCAAACCGTATGCTCATACCATAGAACCATTTAAACAGTAAATGTGTAAGAGAGATATTTATGAAGATTCGGAATGCTAACGAGGTATGTAGAACAGTCGGTATGTTAGTGTATGTAAAGCCTGTTTTGTATTAATTAAAAGTGTACGCAATGCATAAAGTGGGAAAAGGTATTATGTAGTGATGTCTTGTTGAGCATGGTAACGCTTGTAGAAATTGTGTGTCCTGCTGTGGGCCACAAGGTAAACATCACATACACCACAAGGGATGTTACATGAGGCTTTTAAACAGAACAATTCTACACCACACACCGTCAGTGGTAATGTATGTCCAACAAGTACGTGCCATAGCAGGGGATAGTATATGTTGATATACTGTCACAGTAGGTATGTGTATGGGCATATAACGACAATAACATGCCTAAGGTGGTCCTGCTGTGCAAGTATGCTTTGCATTATGGGATAATGTGTAAAATATGTGTAATGTACAGTATTGTAGGTAGATATGTCAGATATTCTACACAGCATAACTGTTATATCATGCAAACAAAAGGTATTGTCTATTGGCATGTACAATACACAATAACAGGATACATATGGCTTGTAGTCATGGGACACTGGAACAGCATGATAGCTAATCGAAATGGAAGAGCTACTCAATTAACCATGCACAAAGGACATGTAATAGCTTCACAGGTTCATAGTGTGGTACTATGCTGTCTGGCAAGTCTATGTGTAAGCCCGACTACAGTGTTTACACCGGCGGCACCTCTCTAGTGTAGTGTCCTGTCTGTGAACAGCAGAGCCATGTGTTACCTGCACCTCTGTACAGTACAACCACTGCCGTGATCCCTGGCATATCAGTGTGACTGCCTACAGAGTCACCTATGACCGGTGTGTTGTGTATAACACCCTATTGGCTGTAGTTGATGGGAACACATGAGTCTGTGGGCTATAAGTAATTGTTGTTGTGTTTGGTGATGGGGACTGCCTCTGGTGCCTACACAGAGTATGGAGAGGTTCTGCAAATGTCATACTCATACTATGTGTGGCCTGTGGTGGTGGAGATCTAGTGAGACTATGTGATGAGTGGGGTGTGTTGCAAATGTTAAACATCCCCACATGAATGTCAGGTTCAGTCTGGATTGGTGAGAGCATTACCCCCAGCATGGCTACATATGTGCATCTCCCACAGGCTGTAGTGTCGTACGTTGGGAGATGAGCATTGACTGTGTACATGAGACAATTGCTCTATTGCCACATGTTTGCCATATTCATCATATAGAAAGGCAATAGCACTGGTAAGTGACACTTGGACATGCCTGTATATTCAACCATGTCTCACAAGATATGTGAGTTACATGTGTACAACAGCTGTTGTACTGTAAGCAAGCTGGAAATGTAAGGACAGACAGTATACTTGTAAGAAATGAGTTGGAATGGGTGCTATAGTAATTAGTAGCTCATGAAGTGCTTACATGTTCTGAACAAGTGCTGAGCATAAATATGCAAAACAGATAGGGTGTTGGATAATATCAACCCACTGCAACCCACAAGTGGAGATGACAGTCATAATTGGAGGCACTGCACTATTACCCTGCTGAGTATGGTCTGCAAGTCTATGAACATTTATCAATGTAGATGTTAGCAGTACAGAAGTAGATGACAGTACAGATGATTTCACACTGCATAGCATACCTGTGACAGGTCATAGGACATCATCACCCATACCGTGTTCCAGCTACACTGAGTATACTAGATGTACCTTTGTATGTCACAGGAGTGTTCTACCAGTGGCCTGTTGACAGAAGCAACACTACAAAAGGTATCTGAGTGACATGTGCATATCACACCAGTGGCAGCTACAGTAAAACAGGGTTAATGTTTTGTACTCCCCCCTCATTGTAGCCCATACCACACAGACAAATGGGAGGCATCTGTGTATGTAAGGATGTGAATGGCCATGACCTAGGAGCAATAGCTGTCTCAGTGTTGTGGACAACATACAGAATGTGCTTTGTGGGTGAGGTGTGTGACATATGTGCACAATCTGACAGCTGATAATAGCATTGTCATCGCTAGGTGAATAACCCTGTACCCATTAACTACCACCTAGGCAGCAGTCAACATTATGGACACTGTGTAAGGGATGGTGCTGTGCAGTTCACCTCTCTCAGTTGGCGACGTCTCCAGGCCTATTAGGCAGTCATACGAGGCACCCATTTCATGACAGGGTGCCATCCATGAGCATGGAGATCATTGGACAGGCATACTCAGCACTCGGGTGACCAATATCGGATCACATATCACCTTTAAGGGGTATTGGCCATGCGTGGATGGGCAATACCAGCCTTCACAATCCTCACCTCCACTATGCAGCATGCTGGCTACCTTGCATAAAGACATGTGCTACACTGTGATGTTGGACATGCTACACGTACATATCCTGATCTGAAAGACATACATCATGGACAGCCACCGTCCTACTACAAGGATCGCCACATGCTGGACAGATCCTTGTGCCATACATGTTACATACTCCTGCCATACCATGCAACCCTGTCCATCAAAGCTGCACATGTCATCTCTGTCATACATGGTGCGATGATCGCATGGTAGATGTATTATTAACTGTCTGGATCAGTAATTGGCCACTGATGCACCTCACGGTGGCAAAATGGCTGTTGGATACTGCTAGAAAACCTTGCCCATACATGCTATTGTCCCATGTCTATCACATGTGCAACACAGGCGATACGTGGCAGGATGTTGAACTGCTGTACAGTGTCGTGTAGATGTATATGGCAAAACACATGCATGTAAAGGTTTCCATGTGTATGTGTGCATTGTCACTGCTCATGTCCATTAAGGCAGTGTATGTGTTGATATGTGACATATACACAGCATCAAGGTCAACAGCATTACTGTGGACACATCCAGGCATGTGCTGATAGGTAAGAAGACCAGTACAGGCAAACAGACATGCCCACATCAAGACAGCATTCACATGGAGTATGAACAATGTAATGAGGTGACACACATATATGGTGATGATATCCAATGCATAAAGGGTGTTACATGTGTGTGACACAAACATGTCAGTCATGTCAGTGTCATGACGATTTGCAAAGATAACTGTTCAGATGTACTAGATTTAATACAAATGTATGTGCAGTGGTATCTCTGTACATCTCTGTGATACTGTGACCTGTCTCCATCATTATGTCTTCCAGATAATGCCTCGTTCAGGTCTGCTAGCGTATAGCTGCCTGGAGGATGATGCCCTCATCCCGTACCTCCATGAGAACTACGAGGTGTTGTTCAACCATGTGCCACAGCATGCCCAGCAATGTGACGACCTGTGGCAGGACCTTTGCAGGAGGGTTAATGATGTGGGTGGCCATAACCGCACCTACCAGCAGGTGCGCAGACACTGCACGGACCTGATATGACATGCGAAACAACGTGCCAATGCAATCACCAGGGAACAAGGTGGAACAGGTGGTGGGCCACCAACCCAGCCCCCACTCACACCCACCGAGGAGCTACTGGCCATCCCGGGGACACCCTCAGAACAGCATCCACAAACACTAGCTGCCACCATGGAGGTGGGTATCTCCCAACAAATGAGCCTGGAGTTGCCTGGTAAGTCACTACTGCACATATGACTATTATATCCCATTTAGTTGCATGTGTCACTGTACAATATGTAATGTAACATCATATGCAAGGTATGTTTACACACATGCCGCATACTACAGTATGCTACCCTGTGTATGCACACATGTGCATACTATATGCTATTGTACAGGTGAATGTGTTAACATGCACAGTGCACCCTGTGGCTGTCATACAGTCATGGATAATGTTCAAACTGCTGTGTCACCCCTATACAGGTACCTCTGGTGTGCCGCACAAACATCAGTCCATTGCAGGTGACACAGTTATCAGTATCAAGCATGTTAATGCATATATCTATTTGCCATGTGGCCAGTTAACACATGTACACATAATGTATGGTCCAGTCACGATATACAGGTTGCATCTGTCATCATTCACACTGGCTACCCATGTGCAATATATACAAACCACAGTATCTGTCATTGCTAGATGTGTGGACAGCTGTGCATACAACGGTGGAGGTGTTCAATGTAGGCATATGTACTATACATTGGAACAACACATGTGTGGTACGCAAACAGTACCACACAGTGAGCTGGGATATGGGCAGCCCACAGGAGTCACCATTGTGTAATACGCCCCTGCAATGGGTGCACACATTGTGATGTGCCATGTGACATGTCCAAGACATGTAGTGTTCCGGCTGCAATATTGTCTCACTATCCCATAATACATACCCCACATACCAAACATACAACCCATTGTCTGCATAGCCTTGTGGACAGTGACATAGCTGACATCTATGGGTGCATGTCATATGGGGCAACACAGACATGTGAGATAGATGGCCATCATATTCATTTGGCCAACACATGTTCACACATGGCCATGGAGGATGGCCAGAGACATGTAGCCACACAGTAGATGTGATGTGTATACACCCTGTTGCACATTTTCCACACATGGTCCAACTATAGCCTTAGTTGACTGATTATATAGTTGATGAGGAACACTGGACATCCTAAAAGCCTGTGCACAGCTAGGAGAGGTGTCACTTAATTCGACCATATAAGATGTGCTGAACATCACGACTGTGTCATAGCATGACAGTAGTCACCTGTACAGCTTCCACAGACATTGACACCACATCAGGCCACAGATACCGTACATTTCCCTTGCTGCTGTAGGACATCACTGTCAGCCGTGCACCTCATGTGTGTGGTACATTAATGTCATGTGGGACATGGTGTATTGACAAGTCTGCCATGTGTGGACATGGATGTCAGGCAGCTATGACTTTGTAGAAGTTGTGCAGGGGTGACATCCATAGGTCTTCCAGTGACCTGACACATGACACAGCATGGTTTGGTGTGTATACACCTCAGCGACGTGGGTCACAATCCACAGTTATGTAATGTGTATGCAAGCAGATATGTCTATGCACTGTGTGCATATTACACACTGTATAGCAATATAGAGATCTCATGATGCCATGCAATGGCACAGTGTCTGTACTTCACACTGTATAGCAATGTAGACACCTCACACTACCCTTCAATGCTCATGCACATTTGCTAAAAATGCATTCTATCTGTAGGGCATACAGACAACACTGCAATGTGGTACCCATTACAATGCTGTACATGTGTCAGGATGCCGTTGTGTCAGACATGTATGCATGTCAATGCACACATCAGCAGATTACATGTCAAGGTCACCTCAGCCATGTGTACTATTAACCTGTGCTGGTCCACATGGTGTATCACAGGGATGCATGCTTACTACCATGATTGTGTGAACTGCATGGCTACTGATATGACACCTGCTTGCTGTTGTGTGCAACCCAGGAGGTATGCTAACTACCACTATTAATGTCTGAGCTGCATGCCGTCTGCTGTATCACATGCATGCTGCATGCCGTCTGTCAAATCACATGCATGGTGTGTCTGTGTGTCTGTGCATCTGTGTGTGTGTGTCTGTGTGTCTGTGTGTGTGTGTGTCTGTGTGTGTGTGTGTCTGTGTGTGTGTGTCTATTGTAATGTAGAGTCTTTCTTTGCATTCACAGGTGATGTAGGTGCGTTACCCTCCTGCGGTCCATCTGATGTTAGTGTCCCCACAGATACTAGCAGTGATGAACATATGCATGAGGTACAGGCAGGGTTGTCAGGGGCTGACTCTGTGCCAGTGGTTGCCATCCCAGCTATGTCCCCCTCTTCCCCGCACACAGTTCTCATGCCAACACATACCCCATCACCAGTGGCTATAAAGGAAGGACAGTCAGCGTGTGTTAGCTTGGAACAGGAACGTGTGGTGGCTACAGAAGGTGTGACTCCACACCACGATGTCAGTGTAATGACTGCAGATGTGCCACACAGGCATGTGGCCAGTGCCACTCGTAAGAGGACCTCTGGCAGACATGTACCTGCAGGATAGAGTGCAGCAGCCGGTGTCACCAGACGCATGTTCCAGGCTGTAATGGTGGCACAGGCATGTGCTGAACGGCAGAACAGAGAAGGGCAGAGGCTTCAGAGGGCTGCTATCCATACTCTAAATGACAACATCCAGGCATTGGCAGATGCTCAACAGCAGATTGCTGATGTTCTGGACAGGCGATTGGGTGACATGGTTGGAATCCTTGACTGTGGCATGGCAATCCGCAAGCGTGAGCTGTCTGTGCTGGAACATCTGGTAGGAATGAGGCATCGGCCACTTGGACGTAGGCCAGCTACACCACCTAGTGCAGGTCAACGTGAATGAGCCACCTCACATGCCCACTCCTGTAGTGCCGGTAGCATAGCAGTGCAGCTGGTGCTGCGCTGTCCACACCAGGACACAGCAGGCCATGTGGACGTGGCCCTGGACATTCCCAATGGGGACACAGTTCCAGTGGGCATGTGTCATTGGATAGTAGCCAATCTGTACCTCCACCTGGTAGTGCCCGTGCAACCCCTGGCAGGCACAGGTCACATGATCATGGCCGGACACGGTGAGCTGTACATCCTGGTCTGTACAATCTGGAGCTGTCAATAATACCCTTGTGTAGGCCTGACAAAAGGCAGAACTGTGTGCACACATACACGCACAGAGCAGAAACATCTGTAGGGCACCGCAACACCCACATGCATAACAACCACACATGTCCAATCAGATCACCGGCCCTTACCCACACACATGATGTCATCCACTGGTGCAGCCTATGCCCCTGGCAAACATTATCACCCTGTGCATATGATGATGCCTGTGCCACATCCCTGTCATCCACACCATCGGTGCAGGGACATGCTCATATGGTCTGATGCACAGGGTGAACAGAATAGTGAGATAAGTGTATATTACATTAGTTGTGTACTTTTGACACGCACCAGACATACCATGTAGTACAGGTTTATAATGCATTGTTATATGTTCACAGTATGTGTCTTGGTAACAACGGTAACAGAATGTTGGGTAATTATGCCCTGCTTCCCTCCTTAAGGTCTACTTGCATGTGCCAATAAGTAGCAGTGTTTGCAGTTTCACATGTGTATAATGTGGAGTACTCACAGGCATGTATGGCAATACCAACATGCTATACGTAGCCTCAACCTCACTGTTAAAAAGGCTACCATTCCACAGATGTCCACACATCTACTGATCCAGAAGCATGTGGGCTGTTTAATAGGCTACAGTGGCTAGAGACGTGGCATCCATACCAGGTCACATCACAGGTATGGTGACATTTTGCGGGGGGTTTACACAGCGATCTGGCCGATGATAACGTTAGAGGCCACTTGATAGCATGAGGCCTCACTGTGTAGCAGTAATGCACTGTCACATTACAGGATGAGAACACACACAGACATACACAGAAACACACCATAACATGCCCACGCTCATGGGGTCAACAACACTATAACGCACACTCGATAGTGTTGAGGTGAGGACCCCTGCCTATGTGGTTATCACCCTCACAGTACTGTGCACCCACACGACGCGACACAGAGAATGAACATGTACAGGTAGCCAGTAAGGCTGAGACCGATGGCATCAACAAGGTAGTAGACTGCATCACCATGAGGGGTTAGGGATCCTGTCTGTTCTGTATGGTAGCATACATCCTCACTCCATGCACCAGACAGCCATACACACACACACACACACACACACACACACACACACACACACACACACACACACACACACACACACACACAGACACACACACACTGTGGAGTCCACAAATGTCATTCACATACAGATAGCTGACATGTGTGTGATACACACACCACCCCTGCCTACATCATGCTTTCTACACTGCAGTATGTACAGATCTCTACAACAGTGTACAGGGGTGTGTAACAATTGGGATGTATTCCCAACCATACGTGGCATATATGGTCACACAAGCAAACACACATGGCAGTACTGTGAATCATACACCTGCTATATGATAATACGTCTGTCAGACTTGCAGCAGTATTGGCCGCATTAAGTGTACCAATGCTACCTTCTGCAATTGTGCTGCTATATGCACATGGGAGGATGTAAGTGTTACAGGTGTCAAGTGATTTACAGTCAGTAACACCCTGACCGCTGTGTAGGTTGTATGTCTTCACCTTCATGTAACAGTAACATAGCATACTATTTGCACATGTAATGGTAGGATGGCTTGTGAAACACCTGTTAGCCGTCTTCAGCAAACATCCATCTGCAAAGGTGGATCACCACTTTATGTACACACATCCATCCATACCTGATGCACATCCTACCGTACTGTCAGTATTTCACCATATACAGGTGTCAATGATGGGGCTGCATTGCAACTGCATGTTGTAGTTAGGCACAGATGAATGACATACATCAGCTACTGCACATGCATGGTATCTGCATGCACACCACTACATGTACATGTGTGTTAGTCCTACATTCCTGTCATGTAGCCATGTTTGTATGCATTGCAATCAGTAGACATGTGTGATGACATACATAACACATGGACTGTTGTATGATATGATGGTTGTCATGGGTAACTAGTACAGAGGGAATGTTACCTCAGTCAACATTGCTACCTTATGTACTGTTAGCATTCAACAGCCATGGACCTACCTTCCATGTGCATGCGTGTGATTGCTGTATCCACTTGTCTGCACGGAGGACAGCAAAAGCTATGCTATGTACATATGTGTTGTGTGTGTGTGGGCCATGTACATATCCACTGCGATTACATGTATGTCATATCCAAACATGAGTGTTCTTTGGTGTACAGCGACAGTCATGTGTTACATCTGTGTAAGACCCAGGGCCCCTGTTATGTGTAGAGCCAACCTGGTTATGAACAGTGGTATCATTGCATTGCATAACACATGATGGAACCCTGTCAGTACATATGTAGTCCGCACAGTTGCTGTAGACCTATGTACAGTCCACTGGTCATGAGTCACATGGTGGTGTAGTAATGTATGGATGTGTGTTGCTGGTCCAAGGACATGGTGATGTCTGAGGGCTATATAGTAGAATGTGGCATGTACCACTGTGATCTGCACCTGAGACATCTGTGATGGCTCTTGAGTGTGTACTGGTCAGTACATGTGAGTGGCCTTCATGTACATGGGGACAGTAACACCAAACTGTGCCCTTCTGTGTTTAGAATCCGTGTGCATGCAAGACAGCCCTTTGCTACTACTAAGTGTGTGAGCATGCCCAGTATGCCGTTGTGTAGATGGACACACAGTACATTCCAAACTGTGCCCTTCCGTGTTTCAAATCAGTGTGCATGCAAGACAGCCCTTTGCTACTACTAAGTGTGTGAGCATGCCCAGTACGCCATTGTGTAAAAGGACACACAGTACATTCCAAACGGACGTGTGATACTAAGTGTGTGAGCATGCCCAGTGACACCTTGTGTCGGTTATGTGCCTCTGTGTATGGGCATGGCCATTGAAATCCTGTATAGCGATGGTGGTCATCCAGGCAACAGATGTCCATACCCCATGTCAGGATGGATTCCTACATTGAACACACAGATTGACTGTCTTGAAGGGTGTACTGTCTGTGGCGCGTCTCGTATCTATGTAGTGTTGTAATAGTGCTCCGTAGATAGGCAGTTGTCCCGCTCACACCACTGCCGTGTGTTTGTCTACGTCTACCTTGGGACAGTAATATGCTTTTAGACTGCTCACTCTCTATACATTCCCTATCAGCGTCTTTGCCTTTGCGGATGATGTCATCCACCTAGAAGTATGCCTCTGGGAGTGCTGTGTTCCAGTAATTTCGGTAGCACATTCTGTAACTGCGTAATGCTGTAGTGTGATAAGGTAGTTAGGTGTATGTTCGACTCCCAGTCCTGCCAAGTGTGTGTTTCCATCTGCCTGGGGACAGAGTAATGCTTTTAGACGGCTCACTCCCCATACATTCCCTATCAGCGTCTTTGCTTTTGCGGATGATGTCATCCACCTAGAAGTATGCCTCTGGGAGTGCTGTGTTCTAGTAATTTCGGTAGCGTGTTCTGTAACTGTGTAATGCTGTAGTGAGATAAGGTGGTTAAGTGTATGTTTGACTCCCAGCCCTGCCAAGTGTGTGTGTGTGTTTCCAGCTGCCTGGGGACAGAGTAATGCTTTTAGATGGCTCACTCTCCATACATTCCCTATCTGCGTCTTTGCCTCTGCAGATGATGTCATCCACCTAGAAGTATGCCTCTGGGAGTGCTGTGTTCCAGTAATCTTTGTAGCATGTTCTGTAACTGCGTAATGCTGTAGTGTGATAAGGTAATTAGGTGTATGTTCGACTCCCAGCCTTGCCAAGTGTATGTGTGTGTTTCCAGCTGCCTCAGTACAGAATGATGCTTTTAGATGCCTCACTCCCCATACATTCTCTATCGGCGTCTTTGCCTATGTGGATGATGTCATCCACCTAGAAGTATGCCTCTGGGAGTGTTGTGTTCCAGTAATCTCGGTAGCGCATTCTGTAACTGCATAATGCTGTAGTGTGATAAGGTAATTAGGTGTATGTTCGATTCCCAACCCTGCCAAGTGTGTGTGTGTGTGTGTGTGTGTTTCCAGCTGCCTGGGGACAGAGTAATGCTTTTAGATGGCTCACTCCCCATACATTCCCTATCGGCATCTTTGACTTTGCAGATTATGTCATCCACCTAGAAGTATGCCTCTGGAAGTGCTGTGTCCCAGTAATCTCGGTAGCACATTCTGTAACTGCGTAATGCTGTAGTGTGATAAGGTAGTTAGGTGTATGTTCGAGTCCCTGCCCTACCAAGTGTGTGTGTGTTTTTCCAGCTGCCTGGGGACAGAGTAATGCTTTTAGATGGCTCACTTCCCATACATTCTCTATCGGCGTCTTTGCCTTTGCTGATGATGTCATCCACCTAGAAGTATCCCTGTGGGAGTGCGGTGATGCTGAAACTCGGTAACGCGTTCTGTTACTGCATAATGCTGTAGTGTGGTAGACTAGACAGGTAGGTGCTCGATTCTAAGGCATAGCAGGTGTGTGTGTTTGGCATTTATACCGTATGTGTTGGTATCTGTGGGTGGCTAGCTGTGGGATGTGTTCAGTGTGTTTTGTTGCTGACCTATATAGTGTCCACAGCCCGCATATTCTGCCAAGACACTGTTTTGTCAACACATACATTCGCCAATAGGTCTGGTGAGTAAATGTCAGCAGCCCTACTCTTACCCTTGATACAGTCTGACCTGTGTGACGCAACAAAACACACATGCCTTGATAGTAACAACACTACATGCAGGTGGCACATGTAGTTTCCTTTTCATTCCTGTCTAATGCTTTGCTGTCATGTGGTCCGCTGTTGTGATGTATATGCAATATCTACATATGTGTGTACATGTATATGTGTGTATGTATATATATATATATATATATATATATATATATATATATATATATATATATATATGTCTATGTATATATGTATTCAAATAATATATATATGATATATGTAGATATAGAGAGATAGACATAGATGTGAACATATATGTCTGGGGACATCAGCACTATTGAATGTTTGTGCCGGATGATCTGTACGTGATAACCTGGAATGTATGTACATCTGCCATGGCGTAGTGGTAATGCACATCGTCTGTAGTGTGCAGGGTCACGGGTTGTAGTCGTGTAGACACCGGTTATTTTGTTGCTGGGAAGACCATGGGACATCAAATATGGTGATAGTAAGGCACCTGTTGCCAGTTGTGTATGGATCTGAGCAACATTGAGCAGTGGTTATTAATTTGGAGGTTCGGTATGGGTCATATGACTATTCATTAGAAGACTATACTATGCAGATGAGGTTGACAATAGTGTATCCCATTTATCCCCAGGGTGTGATGCAGGTCCCTGGAGTGTATGTGTGTAGTTAGCCGGGTGCAGGGCTTGAATATAGTTGACAGCATGGGAGGGGGGTCAGGCATACTGTATGTATATTGCAGAACTGTGCCTCGGGAGTGCTCCTGCCTTAGCACGCCTAAGCTAGGAGTGTGTCTATACCTGCCTGGTAACATTGGGAGGGACGACAGCAGTGGTGGGGTAGTCAGGGTGTACAGGCTGCACAAACAGGTGTTGATCAGCACAATCAGTAGATGACATGGCCAGCCCACACCTGAACAGTACGGTAATGTGAGCAAGCAGCATACACACAGGTTTCTTCCGCACTCTACACCACCGCTGTATACCTGTGGGGACATGTCACGACACAGTCCAACCAAATGAGAAGGGTTGCAGCAGGCAACATAAACCAGGAGGCTGAGGGCAGTGAGGATGTGTATGCTGCAGAACAACCCTTACTGGGGTGACATAAGACTTTATAGACCCAGGGTGACTTACCAGGGGCTACATGATTTGGGGATGGTGAAGCACTATGGGGTGGACAGAGACCTCCTACAGCGGCTTGTTGACCTGTGCCTGCCACACCTGAGACATCAAACAGGCCGAGGGAAACCCATCACAGTGGATACCACTGTATGTGTTGGCCTAGGTGTACTAGCCACAGGTACCTCACACAGCACAACTGGGGATATCATGGGTATCACACAGGCATCTGCATCCAGAGTATTGCACCAGTTCACAGATGCCATGTCAACACATGCTAGTGAGCACGTACATGTCCTCAACACACGTGATTAGTAGACCAGCAATATGCATCAGTTCAACCACATAGATGACTACCCTGGGGTACTGGGTGCTATAGCCTGCACACACATACACATGGAAACACCACCCGGTGAGCGGGGTAGGGCCTACAGTCACTGCAGGGGCATACCCTCCAACCTCCAACAGCTAGGCTATCTGCTATGGCCAGGGCATGAGATTGAATGTGTGTGCTGTCTGCCCTGGAAGCTATGATGATTCCGATATATGGCTTCTGACACAGCTGTACCACACCATTGTCAATATGGACATCCCCTACAGTCTCCTAGTGGGTGATGCTGGGTAAACACTGGTGTCGTGGCTGATGGCACCCATCAGCAATGCACACACACACACCTGAACACTCACACCATAATGAGGCGGATGCACAGGCAAGACATATAATTGTGCATGTGTTTGGGATGCTCAGTTCACGGTTCTGGTATCAGGACACATCCGATGGAGCCCTGCAGTATTTACTAGCTACATGCAGACAAGTTGTTATGGTATTTGCTATGCTACACAATCTTATCCTGCAGTAACAGTTGCAGCAGGAACAGCATGGGGCAGGGCCACACAGCCCAACACCACTGCCAAGGCCTGTACAGGCACAATGTGACTTGGCGAAGGAACTACCTGAGCAAGGCACAGTTGGCGAAAGGCTGTGCACGATAAGACCTGCCCTTGACAAAGAAGCAACACAAGGCATATGCACTGACACAGTTGGTACCCACGGATTTCCCCTGTCTGACCCACACACAGTGCAGTGGATGCCAAATATGACACTAACTGTGCTCGGCCATGTATAGGAGGTGCACTGTGTGCATCTGACATAGGCAGCCCTCCAGCACCGTCCTCAGGTCTAGAACAACCCCAGGGTACGTCTATCGACCTAACAATTGGCAGATGTATTAGAATGTGTATTTACCCATTGCTATGGTATGTATGTGAGCATACAAGTGACTGTGGTGGCTGAATGTTAGGGCAGCAGACAGTACACATCCATAGTGGCACCATGATCTCTGTAGCACATATGGGGGTCACAATGGTAGCCATTAGTACACAGGGTGTCCTAAACCACTGCAGATTATGGGCTGACCATCATGTGTGTCCGTACAGCCCACACACATTCCATGCAGCTGGACAGGTATGGATCAATACAGACAAATGACATACAATGGCCTATGGATATACCCAATGAATGACCACAACCCCCTAAGACACACACAGACTACAGCAGGCCAGGCAGTTTGATGTAGGTTGTGAAAGCTAGCATGTCCAACACCAATGTTCTGGTATTTAAAGCTGGGATCTGACGTACACTGGTTTCCCTCCAACCAGCAATTTAGGTAGGTCCACAAACTGACACTGAGTACCTGGCATACCAGTACAGTAGCGGCAGATGTGTACAACTGTCAGCTGTGCCCCCGTCCAACCTACACATGTGAGAGTCATGTGCGCCACCCACGGTGCTGTGTAGGACTGTGGTTGTGGTCGGATGTCCCCCCACGCAATGCAGACATGTAGCAACTGTCAATGCCACATGACCATTAGCTACCCTGCAGACAGAGCATGACACCTGTCTGTGTAGAACTCAGGGGTCAGCAACACAGTACTAACTATCTGGACATGTGACACATGCGATACAGTTGACCATACTTGGCATGCTCACACACATGATGGTATGACGGTAATGTCGGTCGACAACATGCGTAACAGTCATACTGGGCATGCTCACACACAGAAACACAGGACGGCCAGGCATGCATGCACCAGTGGTCCGGACATATCTGCCAGTACATTGCTATACTGTTGGATGACTGCGCTGTATGGTGTGTGTGTGGTCTATTGTCTGTACATATGCCATGGTCTATTGTTAATTCTCATGAGCTACATGCGCAGGGTACTGCTACTAACACGTGAATAGGGTGGTTCTTTTTTTACGGACAGACCAACGCCTTTTTATACAAACTGGGTAAGGCACATTCCAGCAGGTGGGAGCAGTTGTGCATGGGTTTGCACAGTGTTAAGCACTGCTGACCTCTGGTTACAGCACCTTATACCCATTTAGACTCCACATTTCTTTGACAGTGCACTACTGGCATACTGGTAGACAAAGACGCTTACAACCACTCGCTCACTGACATTTCTGCTTACATTTGTCACTCACGCTGGGTGTGTGCAATCCCTTGTGATGCATATTACATCGGACTACATGACTACAGTATCGGGTATGTGTAACCATTTAGCGACAGCAGGCGTTCGACTGTATGGACTCGGCGGCCTGTCTAGTGACGTAATCATGTTATATGCGTGTTCCTCATACGATCTGCTCTCATCTGCCTGATACATGGGAACCGATACTCTGCAATGCTGACATGTGAACATGATTTTGTTAACGCAGCTGTCTGCCGAGTAATGCTACCGCATACCTACTGTACGTTTTCCACCTTTCAGATTGCACGATGGGAGACTGTAGGAGTGACACCTTTCCCACTTTGCATGGGACAGTCCCTCATTAGGCATATGTCATGTGACAATACCAGACCTCTCAACCAATCGGGGACAAATTTCTACTGAATCAGGGACAAGTCAAGAAAACATCAGGGACAATCAGGGACACTTTTAAAAAAGTAGTGCTATTAACTTGAAACATTGACAAAATCAGAGCATATCAGTTAATACACATTTTCTGAAGTAAAAGAAGTTTATAACTCTTACTTATTGTCATTAGTCATTAAGTGTAATTCACCACCTTTCCTCCAAAAGTCACTAATTTCAGGAGGGATTCAGAGGGACAGTTAAACTTTCAGTCAAAATCAGGGGCGTCCCTGAAAATCAGGGACAGTTGAGAGGTATGGACAATACTCTAGACATTGCAACTGTCCTGATTAGGGGACATTCTCATGTTGTACGTATCTGTAGTGGTTGCTTGTTACAGGTCTTGTATACCTGACACGTCGATATGTTATATGTAGTAGCATAAGCAACTTTACTGCTGCTAGACCACGCTTTGATTTGTGCAGATATGTATATTTCTGTACTATGCATAGCTGTAGGTATGTTCTGCCCTGGTACGTCTGACATTTCTACACAGCAGGTTCCACTTTGGCCATTCAGAATGGTGGCAGTCCTATAGATCCTATATGTAGAGCTATCACAAGTGTCAAGGCAACACATACCCACAGCCAGTGGTAAACTGATGACTTCCATGGTTTGCATACGTTAAGGTTATTCTTGTAGCATTATAATTGCTAATACTGTTTCCTATTACACGTAGCTGTTTCTGATACAACAAATTAATTTCTGACACCACTACACACACTATATAGCCTCCTTTCCCGAACTCACAGGCCATGTGCCATAACTGTCATTTTGAAGGACACAACTGCCCAGACGGATGTGTCCCTCAAAGGCATACGGGTGTTGAACCTCATCTATTATGCTATCATCTACCTAAGGTGGTCAGCAAATTATGCACTTTCCGTCACTAGCAGACCTCACCTACCAATGGGTGTGAATGAACACTGTATCAGGAACAATACATAACACCCTGTGGGATAAATTTAGATGACTGATTCTATTAACCAGACACATTTACAGTCACAGAATATATGTATTCATTCACGTTTGTCGAGGTACATGCTGTTTATGACTCATGCATGTTGTCATCTGTCATTACCTGTATTCCGCAACCTGTTCACCTAATATCACTAGTTCTGGAAGTGTTTAGTTAGACTTTGTTACATTCTGATTCATAACTATGGACGTCCATGCTAATTAGGTACACGGCACTGATATGGTCTCTAAGTATTCCCCCCATGGTTTATAGACTATCTGGTAGATGTGCTCTTCAGGTTTGGGAGGTGTAGGCATATGCTATGCCCACATAGGAATATTAATGACTTCCACTGGGTGAGCCTACTACATCTCTGCCAACCAGCACTTGCACACCTAAGCCCATTATTGCATACCCATGGTCCACCTACCTGGCATCCCTCTACAGCAGTCATGACAAATACTGCGAGCGCAGCTGGGGTATGAGCACACCCCTACACATTGCCCACTCTCGCTGTCTCGGGTCACATGTCGTACATTTTGTCAACCCATGTATTATCACACTTGCACAACCTACTGTTCCATGTACACCTACATCCTGCTTGCATCGATGACAACAAGTTCACACGTACCCTGAATTTTTGGGGTCTCGCAAGGTACTCCGTTATCCATGTTTAAAGTGTAGACCTTGCAGATCTCTCCCACTGGTACTTTCCTACCGGTGTTTTGGACAGCGGCAGTGTATTGATCTGTATTGCCTGTCTGTATGTCTGACCGGCCTAGCTGGGTGGTGTGGGGGGTACAACGTTTATTTATTGGACCTCCCAGTCACATATGCCCAGGCTGTAGATATGTTACCCCTAATTGCTGTAAAGTAACCTAGTTATGTACATGTGTATATCTACAATGGCATATATATTTGTTTTGTGTGTATGTCTATATATCAATACCTGTTGTTTGTGTGTGTATATATATCTATATATATATATATCTATATATATATATATATATATATATATATATATATATATATATATATATATAAATATATATATATATATATATATATATATATATATATATATATATATGCTCTTATCTATGTATACATCTGTGTGTCCGTTAACCTATACATTTCCCGGATATAGACACTTACACATGCATATTGGGTTTTATCCCTGCTTCAACAGCATACTATTGCCTTAGTCATTATGACAGTGACACTTCACTCCAGTGAACTTGTGATCAGTATATTGCACATTATACAGCGGACAGATGTCGCACGGTTTTCATGTCTGGGGTGCTGCTGATTAATGTGATGTGATACAGTGTCATTCGACCTATTACTCATATGCGTAGCCTATTATTCCTGCTACTGTGTTTGTTTTAGTGCACATTCATATTATTACTGTTGATAGAATGAGTGTTTGTGTTACTGGGATTGTACGTCAACATATTGATGTCTTCATGTAGTTGTGTCTTTCTGCTTTTCCCGGTTTGGGGTTGTCATAGCAGAACTCCGGTCCACTTATGGGTGACATATAGGTTTTACATACCGGGCTGCCAGCCCTGATGCCCAACGTCTGACAACGATATGCCCATTCACACATGTCTCCACACAAACAGCGCTCTATCCGGGAATCGCACCTACGTACTAGCTGACCTCCACAGGCCGCTCCATTGCACCCGGTGCAACATACCCTAGCACTCCTGTGTCCATAATCACATATCCATAGTTTCTCCAGCACACCCGTGTTGAGTTTCCATGCATAACAGCCATTATACACCTGATATCGCAACCATGACACACCTTTACACATTGCCCTCTCCAGAGCATTGGGGCCCTACACACATTTTGTACCACCTCGTGTATTCACAGGCTCATCATCAATTCATATTTGCACATATGTGCCTTTCCTGGTGTTATGGATTATGAACGGTTTGCGGGTTACAAGTGTAGGTGGTCGCAACATGTACTACATTCCGTCTGTTTACAATGTTGACGTAGCACTTCAACGATGTTATGGCCACTGGTATAACTCTGCCTCTGGTGTGAATAGCGGTGCTCTACTCACACTTGTGCAGCTTTATCTGACATACGCTGCGAGCACTTTATAATTCCTTACTTGCTCTAGATTCCCTTCACAACCCTTATGTTTGCTTTTGTCTTTTGGCGTTCCTTACATATATATATATATATATATATATATATATATATATATATATATATATATATATATATATATATATATATATATATATATATATATATATATATGAATATATCTATATATATATATATAAATAGATATATAATTGCATATTTATGTTATGTCTGTGCATATTTATCTATCTATCTATCTATCTATCTATCTATCTATCTATCTATCTATCTATCTATCTATCTATCTAACTATCTATCTGTCTATGTATATATCTATATAAAAGTTACAGCTGTACAAGACAACATACATTTGCTATGCTAATAGCTGCGTACACCTGAGCAGGCTCACTTGCATCTACTTATTCTGAGATACATATGTTTACTGGCACTTCTTTGGGATTACATGTGCCTTATTCCTTATGAAAGTCCCACTTTGATGGAATCCAGTTAATGGACCCATGCAAACACGGTCAACTTTACATGTATAAATGTTGGCTTTACAGCACAGAGGCATTCATTACACAATTAATATGTGCTATAGTCGTACTTGAACTGGGAATGCCTTTACGTTAGGCGGATGCTCTAAGCACTACACTATTGTTGTTCTGGCTCATTTATATGTATACCCATGGTTCATAGCTACTCTGACATACGCCTCACCGCTTACCTTACACAGCCGGCATCCATTCTCCTGCTGGGAAAACCGCAGTACTACACTTACGACATTCCCTGTTTCCTACTGCTCTGAACCCATGCTGCATGTCTACTTACTCCAAGGATATTCAGAACTCCTACGCTTATAGTCCTCGCAAATACATATGTTTGATTGTCAGGATGTTCATATGCTGGTCCGGGTTTAGGCTCGGCCGACTGGTGATTAGAACTGCCCTGGCACTGTTCAAATATCAGAGGTAGCACATGGACAGAGTTAGTCCAGATTTTAGCATTCTACCTGTGTTTACAGATGCAGTTGTTTTGGCACCTCTGACCACATTATTAGATCGGTGCTACATAATTTGGGGCAGGGAGTGGTTCCACTACATAATGCAGGGTGGGGGAGGGTTCCACGTGTTTCCCTTCCCATATGACTATTTCATTAATTTATAGATACAATGAATATTATTCTGGACATCAGTTATAAATTCACTACAGGTATGCAATAGTCCTGTCAACAGATGTGACAGTTGGTTGGTGTACTTATGTGTATGGACCTCTCTGATACTCGAGGACTCATTTCTACAGGGACAAGGCTATGACAACTCAGGGACAATCACGGACACTTCTACCATATTAGTACTATTAACTTGGAACGTTTTGACAGATTCGTAATACTACTAATTTTCTGCAGTTAAATGCGTCTATTACTTTTCATTGTTGTAAGCAGTCATTCTCATTCAACACCTTTCCTCCAAAGGTCACTGGCTTTCTGAGTGGTTAAGAGGCTGGCCAGTTATTGTGCGAATGCTCTGACCATTGGTAGCATTGACATTGTCATATGTACAGGTTGGGATATATTCTGGGGAGTGGGGACACCAGATTGTTTAGGCCAACACATAGCCACGGTCAGTGCAGGTTTAGAACATTCATTAGTTTCCTAGCTGTGAGCCTATACCTTTAGCACTTTTGTTGTTTGCCTATTCCTTGTACGAATGTTTATTCTATCCTGACGTGATCGCTTTAGGCAACAGTTACATGCAGTATGGAACATAGTTATTTCGTACAATCACAGGACATTTGGCATTGTATCATTGTTGGTCAGGTCACACCTACACACACAGTAATTGTCCCTCACACAGTGGATCAGGGGGTATCCTGTTTATGTCAGTGCCTTCATCACCCTTAGTCCATGTGCCACTATGCGAATGTGTGCAATATATTCTCTCGCTTATTCGTGTCGGGACACATGCGTCATGGGCAGGTGTTTGATCCTGGGTAGTAGGTTCTGCATGACCATCTAGGGCTGGACAGTCTCGTGCACCACTACTGCACATTCCAGCTTGTGTCCAGATGTCTACAGGACTGGACATCGTGTCTTGATACCCATTCTAATGTTTACACAGGTTACTTATCCCATGAGGGATATCCAAAAATTTAACAAGACCAATAATAACAAGACCGATACCGACCATTCTTCTGGCATTACGAAAATGTGTTGGGGGTTTTACATGCAAGGGATACATAGTCTGCAATCCTGAAACTGCCTAGGGTGACACTACCGACTACATATGCGTAGTGGTCACTATGTGTAGATGTGGCTGCGCCAAACTAGTAGGCCAAGTATGGCTGGATTTGGTGGATGTTCAGGTATGGGGGCGGGTTGTGTGCTGTGGATGGGGATGCTGGGTAATCCATTATGCATCGAGGTGAGTTTCATTTGATATGGCCAGTTCCATCAGGACCAATCTGTGGGTATGTGTCGGTGATATTTCTGTACATTTGTATTGCACATTTTAATATTCATATGTTTGTGGGCTTGTGTTCTACAGTATGGCCTGTCTGGTTGTATTGCAGATGTGTATACATGTTTTTGTGTTTCTTTCTGCTTCACCCGCTGCTCCCTCATACACCTCCAGTTCACCTTTTCTGCATATGACACAGTCTCGCCTTTGAGGATTATACCATTACCCATCCCCCCCACACACATATTCCTGACACTCTATCCATCACTGCTTTGGTTGATGGCCCATGACACGGTCAAGGTAACACATTGCATACCCTACATATGTCAGGTACCTGTATGGGTGTGTGGACTACTCTGCCATGTTTGACCTTCCACATGCTATACCTCACACACATAGGTACATGCCCATACTTAACTTTCATGACATGGTTGGTATACCCGGGTAATACCCGGTCAACTGTGACACATCCTGACAAGTTCGGCTTGGACCACAGATGTGTGGATTTTGGCCGACTGTTCTAATCACTGGTAGGATGCCACCTTTTCCTATGTCCAGGATGGGATATATTCTGGACACATTCGATTGGACTGGACAGCATGTACCCACAATCAACGCTATAGATAATACTGTTCTTTTCAGCCTACATGTTGCCTTATTGTTGTAGCAGTTTATATGCTCCTTCTGTTTCGTTTACATGCTTATTCTATTTCCTGTCACATATGGTATTTTAAATATGGACATACCTATTGTATGTGACTATTACATGTATTGTGGGATATAATTCGGTCATACGGTCGCTAGATATTTACATTTATCATGTTTTTTGTTATGGACACATCTGCCCAGCTGTGTACTCTCCCTCACAATATGGGTCAGCTGGTGACCTTGACCATTGGGCTGGATGTACCTATTGGCAGCGCACTAACATATGATGCGTTTCACTTCCACTTGGTATAACTATCTACACTGCGTTGGACTATGGGCACATGGTTTTCAATGTCATTTGTTTGAGGGATAGGGACCCATTATTTCCTACCGTGCATTTGTGTTTGCTTCTTCATTTTGTGTTTGCAGGAACTGTCTTGCATGCTTTGCATAAGTTTCAGTATACACGGACACTGACAGATCTGATTACTATTGCTTGCAAATTGTTATATGCAAACATTTTAGGTTGCACATCGACAGCTGACATTTCCACGCCTCCGTGCGGCACTTCGACACACCCTATGCACTCGCGCTCCTTTCCTATTCACGTGGCTGTGGTGGCAGTGCACCTTCATTAATATGCATTTGGCACTACTGTGCCATCTTCACACCACACGGTCGGCGCAAGCCTAACACCGGCCTTGCGCCGAGCTTCATGAATCCCGGGGAAAGTGTTAGCACATGTGTAATTAGGGTCTATATTACATATCCGAATGCTTAAATGTTCGAATCTCTAAAGATCGACCTTTAGTGATCGAACATTTAAATGTTCGAATATGAATAAAAAAACAAAAAAAAAAAACAAAAGGGAAACAAAAACCCCCCACACCCCCCGCTACTTAAATATACCAAACTCCAAGATCGCGCTACAGTGTAGGGAATGGGAAATTTCCCATTTCCGTATTGTAGTGCACTGAAGTGCAATCTCGGAGCTGGTATATTTAAGTAGCGGGGGGTGTGGGGGGTGTAGTGGGTATTGCCCCCTGCTTCAACCCTTTCCTTTTTCTTTTCTTTTTTTTTTTTTTTTGTTTTCTTACATATTCGAACATTTGAATGTTTGATTGCTAAAGGTCGATCTTTAGCTTTTCGAACATTTAAATGTTCGGATATGTAATATAGACCCTGTAATTATATTTTATGTTTTGCAATAAGATGAGAACTGATATTTCTCTACAGTTGTTGCATAACAGCAATACTGCTCCATGCCAACCATCACATAAAAGAGCACATAATGGCAGCTGTAATTTACAAGAGCCTTGCTGTGCATATGTATGATGTACTTCTCTTTTAACTAACATCATTATTATTTTAGGGGAGGACAATTACAGATCAGGGCCATACAGACTGCAAATAAAGGGATGCAACCCAAGCATTAGTGTAGGTAGAGCAGTGTGAGTTACATGTTTGCAAGACTGATTTAATACATATATGCACCATGTGTTGTCTTTCATACAACTGCTCATCATGACTATCTTATACAAACTGATGGTAGGCTGGGTGAGTAAGACTGGTACAGTGCATCTGTACAAAACAATACTGCAGTAATGTGATACATACCCATAAAATGTATACAATGAGCCATGCAAGGTATTAATGATAATTAAAAAAATCATTATATTTTAAGGGAAGGCTTTTATTTAGAAGTAGGGTGCATTATACTATATAGATGAAAAGATTTCATATGTATGATGCCACAAGAGTGATTATAACTATATTATCCATTATGTGGAATCAAAGACTGCACCTATTGCATTTCCATTGAGTACAAACATCAATAATGCAATGAACCATTAAGACAATTATAGAGAAAGTACATTTCTGAATTCACTAATTACAATATGATAAGTGGAGTGCTACAATGTTATTCTAATTTGTGTAACTGATGGCCACCTTTTCCTAAGGTGCTTTGGTGACTGCACAATGGCACATGTTGTTCATGGAGATGACATGAATAAAATAAACTGTAGGGCTTTGTAAAGTTTGAATGTTTCCACTATTAAAATTATTACACATTATCACAAATGGATGCAAAGAGCAACCTCATAGGATTTTAACACTGCACCAGTGGTATTGCACTGGAACACTAACATCATGAACATGTCATGCCACATATACAGTTCAATTAAAAAGAGAAAGTGAAGAACAAGTTCAAGTCCTGTTACTTTTGCAATGGTCAGTTAGTTTGTACTACACTTATGCTATAAGAGTCTTTTTTTACACAATACAATTCTGATACTGGGAGGATAGGACAGACACAAGGATGAAAAGGAATTTGAGGGTACAAATGCTTTTTACAGGGTGAAATTACTCCTAACATTTTCTGAAGTACCAATCTTATTTGCTCATGGAATGTCTTAAAGTCTGGCATGAATATACATACATTTTAATGTACATATATGCTTTTCTTTAATTAACATTTATATTGTTGGGGATATCATTTACATTGTTAGATGTCTTCATCACAAGTATGAGATACAAGACCAGCTCCCTCACATAAATTTGAGATGACAAGGCCAATATGTGCATGCAGTTCATTGATACTTCACTGTGAGTCCAACATAAATGGATTTTAAGAGTTATGTATCTGACACACCCTTTCAACGTGTGATTTTGATGAGTCTGAATCCTTGATGCAACAATGACTGACCAGTTCTGCTAATGAGGCACACTTGGAAGGCATTAGCTTGCCAAGTTTTGATCCTCTGTCCTGTACTGTGCAGTCATGTGCACATCATCATCATGTAGACCCAGAACAATGCTTACCTCCATTGCTTATTGTGCAGATTCAATAATTCAGAAAATATGAGTTGAGAGCTAATGAGCATATTCAATGTGTCCACAGGAGTTTATCTGTATCTTATAAACATGAAGTGGGTGTGAAGGCTACCAGCCTAGCTAGATAGAATTTTGTAAATAATTCTATGTCCTTGTAAATATTAATATGATCCACAGGCTGGTTTGACAAATGTAAGAAAACTCTGTTATGTGCTGAGCTTCAAAAATGTAACCACAGTGCACTCTGCAGGAAGAAAGCTGATAAGTAAAGGATTTTATGATTGAGCGTGATCTCAAGCTAGGAGACAGAATGTCTGCAACTAGAAATTCTTTATATTGTACTAAGACAGAGATAATTACTAGGTTTCACTTGTAAAGTGTCTTTTATTGCTGTGGCTTCCTGGCAGGTGCAGATAAAAACAAATCTTAAATTTTGAGTTCTGTTAGCCTGGAAACTTAAGTAGAAGTGACAAGAATGATGTAATCTGAAATGACTCAGCAGTAATGTGCATTATCAATTTAAGACTATCTCAGAGAGAAAGAAATAGCATTTTGTATTTGTGTCTGAACCTGAACGCATCAGCTCAAAAGCACTTTGCTTTGCTCTGTAAGTAAGATATTTAGAACAGTGATTTTTCTTAGATATAGCTAGAATAGTATGATTAGTCTAGCTGTTTTCTATATTTATGTGAGACTACCATACAATGTTGTTTTAAAGTATTTCCTGTGATTTCCGAACTCTCAAAGGTCATTGTGTTGAGTTAATAAGTATTGTGTTGTGGTTTTATTATTTATTATTAAATATGTTTGAATCTTTTTAACTGTGGCTATTTTGTGTAGAGATAATTTAAGCTCTTAGAGTACTTGCCTGTATTTGGTGATACTGTATAGACCACTGCTAAATAGCCTTTGAATCTCAGTCACACTTACCAATTGGATAACAGTAACATTGCACAGTAGAATTGGACACCCTTTGGTAAGGGCCTTTATAGTAGCTGACAAGGGTGGTTGGTGCCAGGTGTTACTACCATATAGTCTGGGCAGAAGGGGGCATAGCTGGAGAACCTGTGCCAGCCTCCCCCAGGAGTGTCTTTGTGTTTGCATATATCTCAAATCTCAAAGTATGTGTGTGTCACCTACTTGGGCAGGGACATGAAGCACTGGTTGGACAGAAAGCATGCTGGAGGTTTTGGCTTGGCCACTTGGCTGAGATCTGAACCCTATAAGTGCCAGTAGGGTGTCTTATTGGGGATCTGGAGAGAAAGGGAGAATTGCCCCAGACTGACTGTGATCTCTGTGTGCTCTTAAGGGAAATTGTGCTTTAATGCATGTGTACTTGTTATCCTCCCAATGTGGACACCCCTAACTAGTGCTGGTGGTGAGGATTGAGGCTCTTTGATTACTGGGCCAGTGCACAGGCATCACATATTAATTGTTTGGCAGTGGTGGGATATGCACATCAAATATTAATTGTTTGATAGTGGTGAGTTAGCCACATCACATATTAATCATCTTGTAGTGGTGTGGATAGTGAATTCCTGTAGCTTGTGTACACTGGTCACTGAAGGTGTTTTCTACTCTAAATCAGCCACACAGTGAACATTCAGAGTTTAGATAACAATTGTTTTATTTATTTTGTTAGCTTAGTTAGTTAGGGAGATCAGGCAAGCATGTCAGCAGGGGAGTATGGTAAGCTAACAAAGAGCCAGTTGGCTGAGATGTGCCAGGCTAAAGGACTGGTGCATGGAAACCTGACTAAAGCAGACATGATTTCAGCTTTGGTCACAGCTGCATCTGAGAATAGCAACTAGGCAGATGATCAGACAGCCCATGGAGATATACAACACTCAGAGAATGGACAGCTCAACCTTTCTACAGAGAACTTAAAAATCTGTCTGGAGCTAAAGAGACTTGGGTTGGAGGCCATGTGTTTGGAAACAGAAGCAGCAGAGAGACTGAGGCATCTAGAGAGTGAGGGAAATGAGAAACTGTGACATCTGTAGGCTGAGGAGAATGAGAAACTGCTATGCCTGGAAACTGAGGAGAAGGAGAGGCAAAGGCAATATGAAAAGGGATGCTGACTCTTCCTCAGAGTCATGGAGGTAATGGGGAAAGGAGTAACCGAACCCCAGAAGCACAAACGTTCAATAAATTTCTTCCACACAGAGGGGGATAATTTTGATAGATTCATTCATATGTTTGACAGGGTATGTAAACAGTATGATGGTGACCAAAGGGTCTGGGTATGGTTCCCGATCCCCTTTCTCCATGGTAAAGCTGTAACTGTGTTGTCAAAGTTATCTGGTCATGATTTTTTAAACTGTAATGTTGTAAAGACTTGTTTGCTAGAATTGTTTAAGCTAACACCTGAAGCTTATAGGAAAAGATTTTGTGAGCATAGACGCAAGGCAGATGAAAGTGTGTGTGAATATGTTGCTGAACTAAGCACTTATTTTCACAGGTGGTTGAGTGGATGTCAGGTCACCACTTTTGAAGGGCTGGCAGACCTTTTGGTGAGGGAACAAGCCCTTAGCACTTTGCCTGAGGATATGACTACCTGGTTAGCTGATAGAAAATGTTCTACTGTAGATGAGTTGGGGAAGAAGGGAGACCTATACCTAGCAAGCAGGGCATCACTGCATAGGAATGAGACACCCAGTGCTGCTCATGGGTCTAAGGGAACCCATGGTGGGCAGCCCAGACCACCCCAACAGAATCTGCCAATAGCAGGGGAAGCTGCTAGTCCAGGTAAATATGGCATATAGATGTCCACAGAGCAAGGTGGGGATCAAAAGATGGGAGAGCCAGTAAATGGGAATGACAAAACACCAACAGTATGTTGTCTTGAGACAACAGGAGGTACCAAACTACCATCCTGCAGATGTCCTGATAGGGAAGGATTTTGATAATGCAGTGCCATGTGTTAATGCAGTTACATGCAGTCAGGCTTGACGACAAGCATGTGGGTCTGTTATCATGGGGCAGACCCAGTCAGACCACATACTTGCAGCCAGGACTGGTGAGGTGGTTACTTCAGGGAGGGAGCTACCCTGTAGCAGTGAGACTGAAGGTGAGCCATGGCTGCTTGTTGGCACTGATGTTCCCTTGGACAGAGTGACTGCAAAGGGTAGAGGTGAGTATTAGTACTCAGGCTGACAGTGAGGCATCGCTGTCAGAGGATAGCAGACTTACTGTGGAAGGGGAGCTGGAAAGGGTTACAAAGAGAGAGCTGAGACAGGTTCAGCTCTCAGACCCTAAATTAGAAGGCCTGAAGCAAGTAGCTAGGGAGGCACCTGATTCTCAAGGAAAGGTGGAATCTGTATACTGGAACAAAGGGTTACTGTATACAGAGTGGACTCCTGAGGGTGGGCTAGAAGGTGAGAGGATACAGCAGTTGGTAGTGCCAAGAGCCTACCATGTGGCACTTTTAGCTATAGCCCATGATATTCCCTTTGAAGGTCATATGGGCATACAATGCACAAAGAGACATATTATGCAGAACTTTTATTCGCCTGGGATTTCCAGATGTATGACAGGGTACTGCAGGACCTGTGAGCAGTGCCAAAAGATAGGCAAGGCAGGAGACAAGGTGAAAGCCCATATATAAACCCTGTGTCTGGAATAGGTTGTGCTTGTATTTATCAGGCTGTGGATGATATTTCATTACTGAAACTATGCAGAAATTCCTTAAGATTCCAAGAGCAGGATAAGTTATTTCTTACACTTATTTCATTGAACTGCACTTCTGAAACACATAATTGTGCTATACAGTTAATCTACTACATTTTGCACTGTTATAAAGCTTTTTTTTACTGTTTCACTGCCTTTATGTACTGTTTTATACTGTTTTAACTGCATTTTTCATTGCTAGATACTGTTTCATTACTCTAATTGCATGTTTACTGAATTTCTTAACTGTAAACTGCTTTTTCATACCGAGAGTTGTATTTTCTGTTTGTGAGTGTTCTATCCGAGCTTTTCCTGTGCATTTTTGATTTTTTTAGATTTCTGTTTTCTAGTCTAGTCTGTTTGCAGTTAAAAGCATTCTTTAGAGTCTGCTTGCTCCTTGATCTGTTTAAAACTTTCATTTAGTGGCTACAGCTAGGAGCTGTAATAGTTCTTTTTGAGGTTTCTGTGTTCTAGTCTAGTCTGTTTGCAGTTAAAAGCATTCTCTAGAGTCTGTTTGCTCCTTGATCTGTTTAAAACTTCCATTTAGTGGCTACAGCTAGGAGCTGTAATAGTTTCCCACCCACTCTCCCTAGTGTTGTGGTGTTCTTATACTTGGTGGCTTTGCAGTTGCCCTCCCATACTGTATATTTGATCTGTGACACTCCTCCCAGTCTAGTGTCATTAGTTCATTCAATCTAAAAGAGAACATTTGTGAAGGCCAACCCACTCAGATTCTTAACCTTGAATTAACTTCTGTTCCAGCTTTCTCCATTTCCACTTTAATGAAAAAAAAATTCTAAACTTGTTTCCCCCTTTCCTGTAACAAGTCCAGGCCACATACAGATTTGCTGTATCCAGGACTGTTTGCAAGCTCCTGAGCACACCCCCCCCCCCCGCTTAACTAGGGTTAAACCATTCCTGGCGCCATAATGTCTGCTCTTCAAATTTTCCCTTGCAACTAGTCAACTTTTTAGTTTTAGCACACATATCTGTTTCTTTGAGCTCAGCGCTTGTTCAGAACTTGTTGTAAGCACTAAATAAGCTACAAATTACTACAGCTCTCAACTTTCCTCACTTGTCTAGAGGAAACAGTTTTTAGTACTTAATAAATAAGCACCTATCCAGGCATGTCTAAAGGTCAGCTCCCGGTGTTTTCTACTGTCCTCCTGATAAATCTGGGCATCTTGGGGCAATGCAGCAATTGACTCATGTACACAGACAACCCTCTCCTCCTACCACCCAACACTACGACCTGTGAGCGATGCACTTATATAGCCAAACTGGAAGCAAAGCTCTCTTCACCGAAGAATGGACTAGACAGTCAAGAGGTAAACACTTGCACCACACCACACTCATCACATAGTCCCTCAAAACCTACACCACCAAAACATACACAAAAAAGCACAAAACACACACCTACATTCACAGAGGTTCTCAATAAAAATCTGCCCAAACAACCAAGACCTCCAAAGCAGAAATGCAAGCAACCTCCACCCCCAACGCAAACCAAATGACACATAGCCCACATACTCAGTGTGCCACTCAACTACAGCCCATAAGGCATAACACACCCAACACTCTAGTCATAGGTGACTCTATAGTCAGGCACAATGATGTTTCACTCACCAGGCTAAACAGGGAGAAAGTTACTGTCAGCTGCCTGTTGGGTGCCAGGATCCACCACATAATGCAAGCACTCAGGTCACTCCACAACAACTACAAATATGACTCTGTCATTGTCCATGATGGTGTGAATGACCTGAGACGTACCTCCCTGGACTACATAAAAAGAGACATGGAGGAGCTCTCTGATCTTGTAGCCCAGGCAGGTATGACCCTAGCCTTGAGTAGCATCCTGCCATCACCCAGAATGATACCACAGTACAAGGACAAAATGATTGACTTCAACAATTGGCTAAGCTTCTGATGTCATTCTAAGGGAATCCAGTATCTGTCTGCCTGGGATGAAATGATCGACAGACCACAATGCTTTGTCAGAGATGGCCTGCACCTGTCACCCTTGGGATTCTGGATACTGGCAAAGACTCTTGCCACCCCTATAGTGCCTTTATTAGGCAAGGGTCAAATGACAAATTCACCACTGTAACAGGTACAAGCAAGCAAAATCTGAGGGTAATGCTACTCAATGCTAGAAGTCTAAACCTCAAAATGCACTCACTTGAGGCACTCCTTAAAATGGAGAACATCGACATCTGTGCAGTGACAGAGACCTGGTTCAAAGCTCCAGAGAGCACACCTGCATTACCAGGCTATAATTCATACCACACCTTTTGGCCACCTAACCTGGACCAAAACACTAAAGTTGGAGGCATGTCCATATTCATTAAGGATATCCACACCTCCAAGCTAGTTGCTCAGCATAATGCATCTGAGATTATCCAAGTTCAACTAACTCTGGGCAAGACCACAATCCAGATTGTAGCTTTCTACAGACCCCCCACCATGCCCCAGGATTCCCATTCCTCTTTTCATGATACACTGGAAAATATTAGGGTACAATCCAAAACTCTAATAATGGGTGATTTCAACTACCCCCCATTAACTGGGAAAACTACTGATGTACCAACTCTTTTGCTCAACATTTTCTGGAATTCATCAATTCCAACACCTTCGATCAACTTATCCACACCCCCATCAGGGTCAGCAATATCCTAGACCTGGTCATCACCAACATGGGTGACCAGTGTTCCACACCAGAGGTCAATTCCTCATTGGTTAGATCTGACCACAAGTTAATCACCCTAGACATCCACATCCTGCTCCAACCCCCAATTAGAAAAACAACCATAAAAAATTTCTCCAAAGCCAACTTCATGCTTCTGAAGACAGAAGTGGCAAATTTCATGACACCCATGCAGATGGACAATAGAGGTACAACTGCTGAATCCTACACAAATGCACTTTATAAGCACTTACATGAGTGCATGGATCATGCTATCCCTGACAGAACCAAGATACTATCCTCCAAAAAAAGGAAGCCAATCTGGTGGTCTTCTGCCATAAACAAACTCTACAACAGAAGAAAGAAACTGTTGCAAAAAAGAGTAAAATCCCATGATTGGAGGAACTCCCTGATCAGCCTCAGTAAGAAGCTGAGATCCCTCATAAAAACCTCCAAAGCTAGTTATGAAAACAAAATCGCCACTGATTCTATAGACAACCACAAAGCATTCTATAGCTATGTCAAGAATCTCAATGGCAACACTCAGATCTGCTCTGAGTTACAGCACAATGGCACTAAATATACAGAACCAACTGATATTGCCAACATCCTGGCAGATAGGTTCAGTGCTAACTTTACCCCCCTTTCACCCCTAAAGGGCCTATCTCTATACCGGAAGAATGCACATTTCCTGTAATCACGGCTGCACAGGTAAAAACTTCACTTTCCAAAGCCAAGAACACAGCATCCATGGGACATGACAACATCCCAGACTGTCTTCTACATGAACTACAGAATGAACTGGCACCCCACTTAAGTACCATGTTCAGTCATAGCCTCACCTCAGGATTTGTGCCCATTGAATGGTGCACCGTGATGGTTATCCCACTCCACAAAGGGGGAGCCATGACAGACCCCAGGAACTACCACCCCATTCACCTGATGAGCCTGATCTGCAAGGCCATGGAACGTATCATCATGGAACTCATAAACAAAGACACTGGAGATCTCCAAACTCTGGACCCCACACAGTTTGGGTTTGTAAAAGGCAGATCATGTCTCCTAAACCTGATAGACTTCTTTGAAGCAATCACCAAAGCCATAGATGAGGGTAAGTTGGTTCACACAGCCTATTTAGATCTCACCAAGGTGTTCAACACCATCCCCCACTTTGGAATTATAGATAAACTCACAAAACTAGGTATAAATCCCTATGTCACAAGATGGGTTGCCAACTGGCTTACTGATAGAACCCACACTGTGAAAGTAGCAGACTCCAAATCAGACTTCAGACCAGTGACAAGTGGTGTACCACAGGGTTCAGTCCTGGGTCCTGTCCTGTTTGGTATCTACTTCTCTGAAGTACAGGCTAACACAGAATGTCTTTGGTTAACTAAGTTCGCAGATGACTCCAAACTAGGAGCCATAATCAAAACTCTTAACAATGTGGACATTCTACAAAAGGGCCTCACTGAGACAGATGCCTGGTGTCAAAGCCATGGCCTCAAGCTCAATGCCAAAAAGTGCATTGTCATCCCCTTTGGTAAAATCTCTGTACCCATGAACTACCACATAGGCAGTAGTCTACTTAACACTGAAAGTGTGGTAAGAGACCTTGGGACATAGGTGGACAGTAGTCTCTCCTTTGATAATCACATCACCACAGTGGTCAGGAAATCCTTCTACATGGCACACCTCATCACAAAAGGTTTCTCATCCAGAAAAAAAGAGGTCATTGTTCCCCTCTACTCATGACTCATTAGACCCATTAAAGAGTACAATGCCCCTTTTGGTATGTACCTCTCAAGACATCTAAAACAACTGGAAAGGCTGCAGAAATACCTCACAAGGAGGATTACTGGCATCAAAAAGATGCCCTATGCAGACTGTCTCAAAAAACTCCAGCTTTACTCTGTCACATATCGCCTACTCAGAGGCGATCTCTGCCTAACATACAAAGCTATGTCAAACCCAGAGCTGTTGGACATGCTCCATGTAAATAAATCCCAGTCCCTCCAAGCTACATTATCTAGGTACCTAAACCTTGTCACCACAATAAACAGAACAAGCTGGAGGGATAGATTCCTGTCCCAGAGACTTCTCATACCCTGGAACAGACTACCTATCTATGTCAGAGCTCCTCATTAGCACTCTTCAAGAAAAATCTTGATGATTGGATGGGTAATAGGAAATTCACCTTGGGCATCACTTCTGTGGCTCTGCTTGACAGGGGCACAGGAAAATAATTTTCTTGGGTGGCAAAAGCCAGGGTAACTTTTTGGCTAGGCTAGTATAGGCCCTAGGGCCAATAGCCTAGTACCTGCCTATGAACCTATGAACCTATGATGCCTTTTCCTATGATTGAGGAGCCATTTCAGGAAGTAGATATGGATATTGTAGGGCCTCTGAGTACCTCAAGTTCCACAGGAAAAAAATATATCCTGGTAGTAGTAGAGTATGCTTCAAGGTACTCTGTGGCAGTGACACTGTTCTCCATTGAGGCAGAAAAGGTGACACATGCTTTATTAGAGATTTTCAGCAGGGTAGGTTTTCCATAAGAAATACTGACTGACTGGGGTGCCAATTTCATATCAGACCTGCTGGCTTGACTGTGGAAGTACTGCAGGGTGAAGCACCTAAAGACAACTCCCTACCATCCCCAGAATAATACTCTTGATGAGAGGTTAAACTCTACACTAAAGTCCATACTATGGACATTTGCAGATCAGTTTAAGAGGGAGTTTGACAAATATTTTCCCCATCTGTTATTGCTTACAGAGAGGTTTCCCAGGAATCCACATGTTTTTCACCCTTTGAGTAGTTGTATGGGCATAGGGTAAGGGGGCCTCCTGATTTAATTCAAGATGAGTGGGAGGGTGAATGTGAATCCCACAAGGAGTCTATTGTGGCATATGTTCTAAACCTTAGAATAAGGATCAGGGAACTCATGGGCTTGGCCCAGGAGAACCTGGCAGAAGCCCAACAGCAGGAAAAGGTCTGGAATGACAGGAATGCTTGATCTAGAGAGTATGCTGTTGGGCAGCAGGTAATGGTTCTCATTTCAATCCTGTCAGACACAACAAGCTGCAGACAGCCTGGGAGGGACCCTACAAGGTGGTTAGGAAAGTCAGTGATGTTAACTACATGGTAGAACTGCTAGGCAGGAGGCTGAGGTACAAATTGTACCATGTTAACATGATGAAACCTTACCATGATAGGGAGGCCCTTGTGCTGAGTATTTGCAGTGGATTGCAGGAGGAGTCTGAGGAAGATATGGTGACTGATCTCCTCAGTGAGGCTCGGACTGACATCTCAGTGGATGGGGTAGCAATGTCTCAGCAGCTATCTCCTACCCATTTTTGAGAAATCTGAGCAGTGTTACAGGAGTTTGGGGACATGTTCACTGGGAAACCAGGGTGCACCCACCTGGTGCAGCACCAGATGGATACAGGACCCAAAAGCCTATTAGGCAGGCCTCTTATAGGGTGCCTGAGAGAGTCAAACAGACTTTACGGAAGTAGATAGAGGAAATGTTGCAACTAGGGGGTAATTCAGAAGTCCAACAGTCCCTGGTTCTCCCCAGTGGTGCTGGTACCAAAGAAGGATGGCAGCACCAGGTTCTGTGTGGACTACAGGAAGTTAAATAGTCACACAGAGTCAGATGCTTACCCCATGCCTAGGACAGATGAAGCCCTAGAGCAGCTGGGTGGGGCTAAGTATCTTACCATCATTGATCTTACCAAGGGTTACTTGCAGGTGCCTTTGACTCCCAGTGCTAGAGAGCGGTCAGCCTTTGGGACTCCTTTTGGTTTGTATGAGTTCACAAATATGCCCTTTGGAATAAAAAAATGCCCTAGTGACTTTCTACAACCTGGTAGATCATATCCTAACAGGAGCAGGAGGGTTTTCCCTTGCTTACCTAGATAATATTGCCATCTACAGCCATTCCTGACAAGAGCACCTTCAGCATGTCAGGGAGGAGCTGGGCTGACTACAGAGGGCAGGGTTGACCATTAAGCTCAGAAAATGTCAGGTGGGTATGGCAGAGGTCTCCTATCTGGGACATAGAGTGGGGAGTGGTAAGATCAGGCCAGAACCTGCAAAGTGGAAGCCATTCAGGCATGGCCTGCACCTGTTACCAAAAACCAGGTGAGGGCATTTTTAGGGACAGCAGAGTACTACAGAAAGTTTGTCCCCAGTTATAGTACCATAGCTGCTCCCCTCACAGACCTGACAAGGAAAAACAGGCCAGATAAGGTAGTGTAGACCACAGCATGTGAGCAGGCATTCTAGAACTTAAAGAAGCTTTGGGAGGACCCCCTGTGTTAGCCAGTCCAGATTACAGCAAAGAATTTGTTGTGCAGGTGGAAGCTTCAAACCATGGGGTGGATGCTGTACTTAGCCAGATGTCTTCAGAGGGAGAAGAGCTCCCAGTGGTTTATCTCAGTCGTGGGCTCCAACCCAGGCAGGAATGCTATGCAGCTGTAGAAAAGGAATGTCTAGCCATAGTGTGGGCAATGCAGAAACTTCAGCCTTATCTGTATGAAACGAAATTCACTGTAGTTACAGATCCCTATCTCCTAACATGGTTACATCGAGCCAGCCAGCAAAATGACAAGTTGCTAAGATAGAACCTAGGGTTGTAAGCATATGATATGTCAGTACACATCACAGTGGGATTACCAATGCCAAAGCAGATTGGCTCTCAAGACAGGGAATGGGGTAAGGTATACCTAGATAGACTCAGTGGTCTCATGCAAGGTTTCTCAAGGGTCACTTGAAAAACTAACTTGAGTTCTCTGGGGGGGGGGGGGAGTTGTAAAAGCTGCCAGCCTAGCTAGATATAATTTTGTAAATAATTCTATGACCTTGTAAATATTAATATGATTCACAGGCTTGTTTGACAAATGTAAGAAAACTGTGTTATGTGTTGAGCAACAAAAATGTAAGCACAATGCCCCCTGCTGAAAGAAAGCTGATAAGTAAAGGATTTTATGACTGTGTGTGATCTTGAGCTAGGAGACAGAATGTCTGCAGCTAGAAATTCTTTCTATTGTCCTAAGACAGAGATAAATACTAGGTTTCACTTGTAAAGTGTCATTTATTGCTGTGGCTTCCTGGAAGGTGCAGATCAAAAAGAAATGTTAAATTTTGAGTTCTGTTAGACTGGGAGCTTAAGTATAAGTGACAAGAATTAAGTAATCTGAAATGACTCTGCAGTAATGTGTACTATCAATTTAAGACTATCTGAGAAAGAAAAAGATGGCATTTTGTATTTATGTCTGAACTTGAACACATCAGCTCATCAGCACTTTGCTTTGCTCTGTAAGTAAGATATTTAGAACAGTGATTTCTCTTAGAGATAGATAGAAATAGTAAGATTAGTCTAGCTGTTTTCTATATTTCTGTGATATTATCCTACAATGTTGTTTTAGAGTATTTCCTGTGATTTTTGACTTTTCTAATGTCATTTTGTTGAGTTAATAAGTATTGTCTTGTGGTTTTATTATTTATTATTAAAATTATGTTTTGTGTAGATATAATTTAAGCTTTTAGAGTACATGCATGTATTTGGTGATACTGTACAGGCCCCTCCTAAATAGCCTTCAAGTCTCAAGTGACACTTACCAATTGGATAGCAGTAACATTGCACAGTAGAATTGGACACCATTTGTTAAGGGCCTTTATAGTAGCTGATAAGGGTGGTTGGTGGATGGTGGTACTACCATATAGTCTGGGCAGAAGGCGGCATAGTTGGAGAACCTGAGCCAGCCTTCCCCAGCAGCGTCTGTGTGTTTGTATATAACTCAAATCTGAAAGTGTGTCTGTGTGTGTCAGCTACTTGGGCAGGGACACGAAGCACTGGTTGCACAGAGAGGGTGCTGGAGGCTTTGAATTGACCATTTGGCTGAGATCTGAACCCTATAACTGTGCCAGTGGGGTGTGTTATTTAGTTACTGGATAGAAAGGGAGAAACCAGCCACAGACTGACTGGGATCTCTGTGTGCTCTTAAGGGAAATTGTACTTTACTATGTGTGTACTTGTTATCCTCCCAATGTGGATGCCCCTCATTGGTGCTAGTGGTGAGAATTGAGGCTCCTTGATTACCGTGTCTTTATATGAGCATCACAATGGGTATGAATATCCCATTGTGCTACAGAATATTGCTTACCTTCTTATGTGCTGCCAAACCTAAATTGTCTCAAGTGTTTTGCTTCACAGCTAGGGAGGATACTTTTGCAAAATATTGCAAGGTTAGTCTTCGTCCATACAACTGATCATTTATACTATGCTGATATATACTTGCTTTGTGCTGTGTACCTACATTGTTTCACTATAATCTGTTCAAGTAATCTAGAATGTAAGTTTTTGGGCCAGGGCCACACACACTCATATGTACAAAATGTTATAGTTCTGTAACAGGCAAACCCTTGTGAGATTTTTTTTTCTGAAGAGGTATAACTGTTGATGTGCCTCTACAATGGAGAGCAAGTGAACAAGTATGTATCACTACTGTTCTGTGAGTTGTACGTTTAGTTATATTACCCTTATTGTTGCATTACGATATTGTCTGCTTGTTAGATGGACTGCAGATGTTATTGCTTTTTGTCTTCTGTTGTTGGTGGGATGATATATCAGGTCACTCTAGTGCTGTTTGCATTTCTGTAGACTACAGCTTACATTAAGCATTACAGGTAGGACCAGATCCAGCACTATGCAACCTAGCCAACTGGTTAGGGACTGGTGTTGGCTGGGGCTCCCATACATATAAACACATAAATAAATAAATAAATGGAAAACATCAATGCCAATTATTTGGATCCAGGTGGCTGATCTGGGCTGCACTTAGAAACATACACCTGTGTCTAGTGGCCTGTTCCAGTTTCTTCTCTTTCATTGACTTCTTTTAGTAAAACATTGCAGGCATTTTAAACTAGTCAGTGACATGCTTAAGGAAAATAAAACTGGAGGCACATTTTCCAGCTTGAGTAGTGGCACGCATACACACACACACGCACACACACACACACACACACACACACACACACACACACACACACACACACACAGTTGTCTTGACAGTTTTTGATGGGCAGAGAAATCTGCTGTATCTTCTTCAATATCAGCAAAGCAGAAAGTGTGAGAGTAGTGAAGAATCCATTCAGCAGATAGACTTTTACTTTAATAAAAGGCCCCCCCATAGTATAACAAAGGGCTCATTACAAAAGCATATGACTTGCATTCCCCACTACAGTATGCACCACAAAAGACTACAGAAAGTGTCTGATAGATGCTCATGATCTAGGGATGTCAATCGCAAATAATGACAAGTGAATCATTAAGATTGAGATGAATGAGTACAGAATGTGTATGTGCACTGGGATGGTAAAGGAGGGTACGGTTATAAGATAAAGCAGAAGAAATACATAACTGGGACACCGGAAGTGGGACATGTCGATAATTATGGTGGGAGATTTTAACTGTAATTTAAGAAAGGAAAAGGGAAACTAGCACAATATATAAATGTGATAAATATGGTGAAGGGCTGAAAATTGAAAAAGAAAGGGGATGGATATATAGAAGAGGAATTTTTAAAACTGAAATAATTTATGCAAACATATTCAAGAGACATGAGAGAAGTGACAGTGTGGTCAAAATAGCTGAATTTTCAGATCATCTTGCAGTATGAGCAAAATAGGAGATAAAAATATAGTAAATGAGGAAAAGGAAATAAAAAAGCACACCGGATTAGAATAAAAGAGGAGATGAATGAAGAATATATACAAATATGAGAAGAATATATGGAAATGAAAGTACTTTATGAAAATTGGACATGTTGGTGTGTTGTACATAAACAAGTTCTTTTGGAGGTTGAGAGAATGAATAAGAAAAGGAAAATTAAATTTGAAGAAATTATGAAAAGATATGAAAATGTGGTAGGAAAAGGTAGCAAGCCTAACAGTACAATATAAAGAGGCAACTGTGTGAAAAATAATAAAGACAGTAATGTATAGGTAAAGATTTGTTTCAAAAGGAAAAAAGAGGAAGTTTCACATTTTTAGTGAAAGAAGTAAAAATAGAGAAGGAAAGGTGGATACATTATTTTATGTAAAAGGTGTGAAGAAATATGAGGAGGAGAAAATTATAACCGTGGTGGAAAATTTTGTAAGCAAAAGGTCTGAACAAGAATGAGAAAAAGTAGAATTAGAAAAGGGAAAGTGGGAGGAATGTCTTGGAATGTTAAGAGGTATCTAGAAGAAAAAAACTAAGACTAAAAATTGAATGATGCTATGAAGGAGGGAAGAGCTGAATCTACATAAGAATTAAATGGATCAGGTTATGAAAATTGTAAACAAATTAACTGAAAAAAAGTGTTTGTTAAGTTATTGAATAAACAACTAGAGAAAGGTATAATCGATAAAGAGATCTGTGGTGAGGTGATTAAAGTTAAATGAGAGAATGAAATAAAGAAACCTATAAAAAATTGAAGACCAATAACATCAGGAAATATAGGCTATAAATGTTTTATGAAAATAATACAAATAAAGAAGCAAAATCCAACAGATGAAAGTGAAAGAAATGTCAGTAATAGTAAAAAAGTGATAGAGGCAATCTTGAAAGAAAATATTAGGTAAGATTATTAACTTGTGATGTAGCAAAGGCATTGGATGAGGTAAGTCATGATGTAATGTGGAAGGCTTTAGGGTGCAGATTCAATAAAGCCTATACAGCATGCTAAAACTGTGTGTGCTTAGTGGAGTGACATGCACATGGTAGCGAGATGATTTGTATTCAGTAAGCGGCTCTATATGGCTGTAAACATCATGGAAGGCTAATTGCAGCATAAGCAGCTGAACTGTATAATAGTAAACCAATCCAAGTTAGAGGAGCTATTCAACAAGCTATCATACAAAGTACAAAATCAGACCAACACCACGAACTGTTGAAAACACAAAAATGCAGGACAAAAAGCACTTCAAATATCCAGGAATCTTCAGCTATTCAGCTCTTTAATGGAAATGTAAACTAACCACAGTGCCACACTGTAAAAGTTAAGCACTTTTCATCTGGTGCAATGACCAGACTTCTTCAGACAAATAACAGCAGGGACAAAATCATTTTATATATATACTAGAACACACTTCCCTCCACCCCCTAATTATTCAATTATTCAATACAAAGACAATTAACCATACAAATAAGTCTTCATCTTATAAAACTGGAATAAAATTCATTCCTTAAGAACAGCTAGTTCATTACTAGTACTACTGCATCTGCTACCATGGTATGGCAACAAACAATTTACTTAAAAAATAAGAGAAATAGATCATAACTAACATAGAATATGTTTTTAAAAACATAAAATTTAACTAACCTAATGTGTACTTTTAAATACTTGGAATTCAAAACTCACACTGTTCAGTACCACATCTACTGTAAACGTTACCACCATGTATAAATTATACAACTGTACATAATAGATCAACCATAGTTATAAGACCAACATAAAATCTACAGATATACAAATAAACATATACCACAACCCAGAACACATTGTCCTAGCAGAA